>NC_057724.1:33262583-33268185 GCF_004010195.1 Chiloscyllium plagiosum | reverse complement strand
AATGTCGCGGCGGCAGTTGGCTATGAAGAGATCGAGGGCAGATAAGAGGCCAGCACGGGGTGTCCAGGTGGATGGGGTGTGTTGGGGGTGGGAGAAGGGGTCGTCAGAGGGTGGGCGAGAATTCTGGTTGAAGAAGTAGGCGCGGAGGCGAAGGCGGCGGAAGAATTGTTCGATGTCTCGCTGGCAGCTGGAAAGAGCATGAAAATGGTCAGAAATCTAACTTCAGGCACAGCAGATAAGAGACAACTATGAGAAGTGGGGGGCAGTCAGTGTTGTACTTAATTCATGGAGTAGACAAAATAAGGTATGTGAGCTTGTAGCACAAATTTATATTGGCAGGTATGATGTTGTAGGTATCACAGAATCATTGCTGCAAGAGTATCAGGGCAGATCCAGGATCTAAATATCCAAGGATAAATATCCCATCGAAAGGACAGGCAGATAGGCAGAGGGAATCATGGTTGTCTTGTCAGTAAGAAATTAAGCTAAATTGATAGCAAGAAGTGATATGGAACCAAAAGGCATAGAATCTGTGTGAGTAAAGTTGACAAACCACAAAAGAAAATAGACTCTGATGGGAGTTGGAGTCGAGGGTTTGATGCTGGAAAAGCACAGCAGGTCAGGCAGCATCCGAGGAGCAGAAGAGTTGACATTTTGGGCATAAACCCTTCATCAGGAAGGGCTTATACCCGAAATGCCGATTCTCCTGCTCCTCAGATGCTGCCTGACTTGCTGTGCTTTTCCAACACCACACTCTCAACTTTGATCTCCAGCATCTGCTGTCCTCGCTTTCTCTTCAGATGGGAGTTATGCACTGGCCTACTAACAGTAGTCAGAATGTGGGGAAGAAAATAATACAGGAGACAGGAAAAGCATTTCTAATAAAAAGCACTATTATGATAATCATGAAGGACTTCAATATGCAGCTGTACAGGTCATTGGTCAGATGACTTTTTAAATACAGGGTTCAATTCTGGGCTCCTTACTATAGGAAGGATGTTGTAAAACATGAAAGGGTTCAGAAAAGATTTACAAGGATGTTGTCACGATTGGAGGATTTGAGATATAGGGAGAGGCTGAACAGATTAGGGCTATTTTCCCTGGAGTGTCGGAGGCTGAGGGCTGAAAATATAGAGATTTATATATTTATGGATAGGGTGAATAGATAAGGTCTTTTCTCCAGGGTAGAGGGTCCAAAACTAGGGGGCATTTGTTTAAGGTGAGAGGGTAAGATTTAAAAGGGATCTAAGGAGAAACTTTTTCATGCAGAAGGTGATGCATGTATGGAATGAGCTGCCAGAGGAACTGGTGGAGGCTGGTATGATTACAACATTTAAAAGGCATTTGGATGGGCACATAAATAGGAAGGGTTTGGAACGATATGGACTAAATAGGACTAGATCAGTTTAGGATATCTGGTCGGCATGGACGAGTTGGACTGAAAGGTCTGTTTCTGTGCTGTATAACTCTATGACTATATGAGACGGTTATTTTGGGGCGACTTGTGATAGATCCCACTAGGGAAGAGGCAATTATGAATTTAGTAATGTGTAATGAGGCAGACCTGATTGAGGAGCTTAATGCGAAGGAACCCTGAGGGGGTAGTGACCATAATATTATTGAGTTCATAGAATTCCCCCTGCAGTTTCAGAGGGAGAAGCTGGAATCAAATTTAAGTGTTATAATTGAGAAAAGATAATTATAAAGACATGAGGGAGGAGCTGGCCAGTGTTGACTGGAAGGGGAACCTTTCAGGGAAGGAGGAGGAGCAGCAATGGCAGGAATTTCAGGGGAGAATTTGGAAGGCACAATAGAAATACATCCAAAGGAAGAAGAAACATACAAAGAGAAGGAGGAGGCAACAATGGCTGACAAGGGAAGTTAGGGATAGCATAACAGCAAAAGAAAAAGCAGACAATGTGGTGAAAATTAGTGTGAAGTCAGAGGATTGAGAAGTCTTTAAAAACCAGCAGAGGATAACTAAAAGAGCAATAATGGGGGAAGAAGTTGAAACATGAGGATAAGCTTGCTAGTAATATTAAAGACGATTACAAGAGTTTATTTTAAATATTAAAAGGTAAGAGAGGTTTTTAGATGGTTGGAGAAGGGAACAAAGAAATAGTGGATGAACTGAATTGGTTATTTGCAGCAGTTTTCACAGGGGAAGGCACCAGCAGCATACCAGAACTTCAAGAGAGCCAGGGGCAGAGGTGAGTGTAGTGGCTACCACTAAGAAGGTACTGGGAAAGTTGAAAAGTCTAAAGGTGGATAAATCACCTGGACCAAATGGATTACACCCCAGGGATCATTGGATTTAGGGAGAGTCCCAGAGGACTGGAAAATGGCTAATCTAATGCTCCTAGTTAAGAAAGACAGGAGGCAGAAGGCAGGAAACTGCAGACCAGTTATCCTGACTTCAGTCATTGGTACGATTTTAGAGTCCAATATGAAGGATAAGGTTGTGGAATACTTGAAAGTGCATGATAAAACCAGACTGAGATTGTAAAACTTTGTTAAGGGAGGGGGAGTCATGACAGATAAATCAGTTAGAATTCTTTGAGGAGGTAACAAGCAAATGGAGAGCCAGTAGGTATGATCCATTTGGATTTCCAGAAGGCCTTTGACAAGGTGCCACGTTGGAGGCTGTTATACATAGGATAAGAGGTCTTGGTGTCAAGAGTAAGGTATTGGCATGGATAGAGGATTGACTGACTAGCAGAAAGCAGAGTGAGGATAAAGAATTTTTTTTCAGGATGGCAGCTGATGACGAGTGGAATTCCATTGTTGCTAAGTTTTCAAATGATGTAAAGATAGATGGAGGGATATGTAGTGTTGAGGAGGTGGGGTGGCTACAGAAGGACTTGGACTGGCTTAAGAGAGTGAGCAAAGAAATGGCAGATGGAATAAAATATGGGAGAGCGTGATATTATGCACTTTGGTACGATGAAAAGAGGCACAGACTATTCTCTAAATGGGAAAGGCTTTGGATATCTGAAGAACGAAGATATGTGGGAGTCCTAGTTCTGGACTCTAAGGTTAACAGTCAGGTTTAACTGTCAGTTTGGAAGTTGAAATAACTGTACAGAGGTTAGTATCCTGTCACCTTACATGTACACAGTACACTGACAGTGGCCAGCCAGCTCGGAGTCAATCACTCAAAAAAGGAGATTCTGAATCTCCTGTTACATATATGTTTTTTCAAACAGCCAATAGTAAACAATAACAGCAGTTTACAAGAAACAGCAATTTACAGGGAAAGGGGCAGCAAGGCCAGATCCCACACCCCACCGTACAACCAATTCGCAGGGACATGCTGACAAATCCCAAATCCCACCTTAACTTACCAAAAAGGAAACAGTAAATCTCCTGCTTATATTTTTTTTGTTTCTGTTTTTGTATTTGTACAAAAACAAATTGCAGAGCAGACTTGATGGGTGTTCCAAACCTATGACCACTACCATCTAGATGGAAAAGGCAACAGATACATAAGAACACCACCATCTGCCAAGTTTCCCTCCAAGCCACTCACTATTCTGACTTGGAAATACACAGTTCTTTCAATGTTGTTGAATCCTACACCAACTGGTCTGCTGCATTTCAAGAAGACAAGTCACCATCTTCTCAAGGGCAATGAGAGATGGGAAATAAATGCTGGCACAACCAATGATGTTCACATGAATGAACAAATTTTACAAGCGATTAGAATTCATTGAATGTAATATTGAGTCTGAAAGGTTATTAACTGCCAAATGCAAAAATGAGATGCTGTATCCCAAGCTTACAAGTTTTCAATGACACTATATTGGGCCACCATAAAGAGACCAGAGTGGGGTTGAGCTGAAGAAGTAATATGAAAGGTGACTGAAAATATAAAGTTATCTTTCTGTAGTGAACACAGATCTCTTGCAAAGCTGTTATCCCAATCTGTGAGAAAACTATACTGTAAGCAATTGATGCAGTATACCAGATGGAAAGGAGGAGATGGAACATCATGTTGTGGCTGTACAGGACACTGGTGAGGCCACTTTTAGAATACTGCATGCAATTCTGGCCGGCCTTTTTTTAGAAGGATGTTGTTAAACCTGACAGGGTTCAGAAAAGATCGACAAGGATGTTGCCAGGACTGCAGGGTTTGAGTTACAGGGAGAAATTGAATAGGCTGGGGCATTTTTTTCCCTGGAGCATCAGAAGCTGAGAGGCGATTCTGGGTAATCCAAGATGGAGGACGGGAAAAATTTCTGGCTGGAAGAGCTGCTCCTTTTTTTGAGGTATTTTAGGTGCTGGAGGTGATTTCTTCGAATTCCAGGAGCAGCAATTACTGTTTTATACGCTGCAGCATTGTTTTGGAACTTTGGGAAAAAAAAGTCAAAACAACAGCAGTTTTAAAGGAAGCACATGGTGAGGACAGTGCAGAAGAGAGAAAGAGAGAGAGAGAGAACCTGCACAGTTACTGCCTTTGCTGTTTTTGAATTCATGTGTCGCTGGACATTGGAGTGCATCTGGGAAAATTAACAAACAGTGAATTTCACAACTAATCTTGGAGGAACCGGTTTGGGCGAAGTTCACAACACAAAATCAGGTAAGTTAGTTGTTGTTTTAAGTCTGTTCAAGAGAAAGGCAGTATTAGTGAGTACAGTGGGTTCTTTCTTGATAATATGTTCTTGGAGATAAGTCTCTTGATTAAACTTAAAATATAAGCCATAGCTCTTAATTTAACCTGGTGCCAGTGTTTTGTACAGGAATAAGACGGTGTTATTTTCTGGGTCTGTAGATTGTGAAGGAGCAAAAATGGCCTTTGCAGTGATGTGTACTTCTTGGCAGATGTGGGCGTTTAAACAGAGTTTAAGGGTACTGCGGATTATATCTGCCATAAATGCTGTTGGATGTAAATCTTATCAGATCGAGTTGATCGGTTGGAGAGACAGATAGAAGCGATGAAGAATTTGCAACAGCAACAGTATATAATGGATGGCAGTTCTAGGAAGGGGGGAAAGTCTCAGATAAAGTCACATTGATGGGTTAACTCCAGGAAGGTTAAGAGAGGTCGGCACCTAGGGCAGGAGTCATTTGTGGATATGCACATTTCAAACAGGTATGCCGTTTTGGAAAATATAGGAGGTGATGGATTATCAAGGGAACATAGCATGAACAGCCAAGTTTCTGGTATTGAGACTGGCTCAAATGCAACAAGGGGTACGTCGGCTTCCAAGAGATCAATTGTGTTAGGGGATCCTGTAGGCCAGCAGAGAAAAAGCAGAATGGTGTGTTGTTTCCCTGGTGCCAGGATCAAGGATGTCTCAGGGAGGGTGCAGAATGTTCTCACGGGGGAGAGGGGCCAGCAAGAGGTCATTGTCCACATTGGAACCAACGATATTGGAAGGGAAAAAGTTGAGACTCCGAAGGGAGATAACAGAGAGTTAGGCAGAAATTTAAAAAGGAGGTCCTCAAGGGTAGTAATATCTGGATTACTCCCAGTGCTACGAGCTAGTGTAGGAGGACAGAGCAGAATAGAGCAGATGAATGCATGGCTGAGGAGCTGGTGTATGGGAGAAGGATTCACATTTTTGGATCATTGGAATCACTTTTGGGGTAGAAGTGACCT
>NC_057724.1:33124979-33259700 GCF_004010195.1 Chiloscyllium plagiosum | reverse complement strand
GGTGAGAGGGAAAAGATATAAAAGGGACCTAAGGGGCAACTTTTTCACACAGAGGGTGGTACGGGTATAGAATGAGCTGCCAGAGGATGTGGTGGAGGCTGGTACATTTGCAACATTTAAGAGGCATTTGGATGGATATATGAATAGGAAGGGTTTGGAGGGATATGGTCCAAGTGCTGGCAGGTGGGACTAGATTGGGTTGGGATATCAGGTCGGCATGGACAGTTGGACCAAAGGGTCTTTTTCCATGTTGTACATCTCTATGACTCTATGATCTGTACAGAAGTTCATGAAATCATGATTGGCATGGATAGGGTGAATAACTAAAGTTTTTTTCCCCACTGTAGGGGAGTCCAAACCTAGAGGACATATGTTTCAAGTGAGAAGGAAAAGATTTAAAAAGGACCAGAGGAATAACTTTTTCACACAGTGGGTGGTGCATATATGGAACAAGCTGCCAGAGGAAGTGGTGAAGGTGGGTACAATTATAATATTTAAAAAACACCTGGATGGATATATGAATAGGAAGAGTTTCAGGGGATATGGGCCAAATACTGGCAAATGGGACAAGGTCAAATTGGGATATCTGGTCAGCACAAGTTGGACCAAATAGTGTGTTTCTGTGCTGTATGACTCCATTACTAGGCCTCCATAAGTGCAAGTACATTGGAAGGAGATTTTGGAACGCTGGAGTGACACTCATGCATTTGTTTTCTCAGGTATTTATGTTAGTCTTGAACTTGAGTTGCAGTTGCATTCGTCCAAATGCTCTGTCCAGTTGGCATAAAGTTTATACAGTAGTTTTCATAATTAAGTTCTGTTCAATTATCAATAAGAATTCAAATAAATGATCCAATAGTCAAAAACATATCTTGCTACATGAAAAGTTCAAAACTATATTTAAATAGGATAACAGGTTCTATCACCATGTTGACTTTCCTCACCAGTAAGCTGCAATAGCAGTACAAGTAGGTTGTTGTCATTCACTGAATCCATATGCAACCCGGTTTCCTTTTGCCACAGGATTGATGGTTCTGACACATTTCTCAAACGGAGTTCAAGTAACAGTCTGCATTACTTTCAATGAAATTATTTAAGAATCGTTGAATATTCCCAACCACAAACACCAAGTTCTAAAACGGAGACTCCAGGTATAAAATTACTCCAAAATTTCCTTATCAAGTGTGTGGTAGGTTTTGAGGTGTCGCTCCCCTGCTTTAGTTTATTCCCCGTTTCGAACCTGGTAATCTAACTTTAACTCAGAACAAACCAATCAACAGAAGTGCCTCGGCTAAGTTTTGACAAGGTTAAACAAGGATGCAGATGCTGGAAACCAGATTCTCGATTAGAGTGGTGCTCGAAAAGCAAAGCAGATAAGTTTTGACAAGGTGAAATCTAGCAGCTCTCTTGTGATAATGATTTTTGCAAATGGGAAACACAGTTATCACGCCAAGCGGCTTTTAACTACGTAACGAGTACTATCGTTGTTGCCGTCAAGGTACAGCTGACCCATCCTGACCCTTTTCGGGCGGCAGTTCCAATTTTCAATACTGGACGCACATCCTCGGATGAATGTATCTCGTGAAAGAGACTCTTTACACACTCCCAACTCGAAATCAGAAAAAAAAGCGAAACGACTATTTCTTATACTTGGCATTTGGAGGAAGGGACGTTCAGTACATGTGGGTTAGTTTAAAATATCGGCATATTGAATGACTAAATAATTAAAACTATCAAAAGTTTGGGCTGTGGAAAACTCTAAGTGTAAAACTTCTTCAATCGGGGTTCGCATGATACACCTACGCCCAGGGTGAAATCTCAAACCGGACACGTTGCAGCTCTCTGTGACCCACTGCTTAGTCTACGCACCTGCGGCGCACAAGATGCAGCTTTTCCGCTTCTTTCCAGCTTTCCAGACGAAGACCAAACCCAACAACCTCTCCTCCTGTGGTGTGAAAACATCCTTTTGCAACTGATTCCGAATAGCAATCATGGTTGGTGCATAAAGGAAACAGATGGTTCCTTCCCGTTTTCTTGAAATTCAATCCAGGAAGTCACAACACCGCCGTTTCAGATAAGATTTACTAAAAGTACAAAGCTCACATCAACAACGGAAAATGTTCTTAGGGATTCCCTAAACTAGATGGAGATCATATAAACAGATTGCAATCTACGCCTAAAAAAGAAACAGTCCCTCCAGCTCACAAGGCCTTCCCCGTTTCTATCTCACCAACTGACAGATTTCCTGCCAACGGAAGCGCGAGGGAAATAACACGCGTGCAACCCGGCGCTTTGAGCCAAACCGAGGCTCGGCATCAGTCATCGCGCCCCACCCCCTCAGTAGCATCCCGCCCCTCAGTATCACCCGGGCGCCGCTCCTGAAGACACGCCCCCTCAGTGAAACCCCGCCCACTTATTGATGCGCGGTCCCCCAGAAGTAAAACCCCGCCCCTCGGTATGACTCCGCCTAGTTCCCGCCCCTCAGTTATAGCCCTGCCCCCACAATGACTGCCGCCCCCACAGAAAACCACGCCCTCCTCCGCCGAACGCCCGCCCCGACCTATCGTTTACGCCCGCTCTTTCAATTGACGGGACAGCCGTTGGCTTCGGGACGTGACGTCGCGAGCCGGTCTGTTTTTGTTAACGGTCTCTCATCCCACAATCATTTAAAATAAAAGCGGTACCGAGCTTGCAAGTGATCCGGACGGGATTCTCGTTTCCTGGCTATTAGAATAAGAATGCTCATAAAAAGATACAACTACGTTCCTTTTAATCCTGAGGTAAATTCATTACTTTTTAAAAACAATTTAACATAAAACAAGTGATTCTCATCACATTCGGTTGTGGAGGCGGAATTGGCCATTGCAACAGGAAGAGGGGTCACCGGATTCGAAATGTTAACTGTTTCTCTCTCCACAGGTGCTGCCAGACTTGCTGAGTTTCTTCAGCAATTCCTTTAGTGTCAGATCTCCTGTATCCGCAGGTCTTTGTTTTATTTTATGAGATAAGTAAAGTCCTGGATTCCCCCCTTCCCCCAACTGATGTCGGAGCTCCGTGTTCGCTGGCGAATATTAAAAGGTAACACCTTTTGCTATTGTGTGCCTGTGGAGACAGAGAAGCCGCGAACCTGTACCCTGTCTTCTAATAGAGTTTGGAGGAGGCAAGGAGGAATTCCCTGGCTACCAGGAATGAAATCCCAAAGCTGGCCAAAGCCAAAGATATAACTCGCAATGATCCCCTAAGATCAACTGTTACAACTCTTGACTCAATACCCCTGCTGAGCCTCACGAGTTGTTATTTAGAGCTGAAAAATGTGTTGCTGGAAAAGCGCAGCAGGTCAAGCAGCATCCAAGGAGCAGGAGAATCGACGTTTCGGGCATAAGCCCCTGAAGAAGAGCTTATGTCTGAAACGTCGATTCTCCTGCTCCTTGGATGCTGCCTGACCTGCTGCGCTTTTCCAGTTTCCAGCAACACATTTTTCAGCTCTGATCTCCAGCATCTGCAGTCCTCACTTTCTCCGAGTTGTTATTTAGTACCTGTACAAATCCGGTATCATCACTCTTCTCCAATCATTACAATATGCTTTATTCTGTCTTCTGTTTTTACTGCAGCACTCTACTATTCTCCTGTCCATACTTTCGTCAGTTCCTCAGATTATTTTCACTTCATTCTCACCCAAACCTGCAAGACCTCAAAACCTCCCACCACTGTGTTAATAACACACTTCTTTCTTGTAGAATCAAGGTTGTGCCAAGTGTGCATAGAAAGAATAAGTCTTCTTGAGAGTAAACCCGAGGAAAGTGACTTGCCCAGACAGAATCTCCGGCTGTGCATTTAGATCCTGTGCAGACCAGCTGGAAAAAGTATTCGCTGACATCTTCAATCTGAAGTCTCCACCTGCTTCCAAAAGACCACAATTATACCAGTACCAAAGAAAACATATGCAATGTGCCTCAACAATACTGTCCCAGTGGCTCTGACCTCTAAAATCACGAGGTGCTTTGAGAGGTTAGTCATGGCCCACATCAACTCTAGCTTCACAGCCTGCCTTGATCCCCTGTAATTTGCCTATTGGTGAAACAGGTCCACAGCAGATTAATCTCAAAACTCCAAGACCAAGGTCTCAGCTCCGCCCTCTACAACTGGATCCTCAGCTTCTTGACCTACAAATTGCAATTAGTGAAGATAGACAACAGTACTTCCTCCATGATAATCCTCAACACTGGCATCCCACATGCATGCATTGTCATCCCTCTCCTGTATTCCATGTACACCCATGACTGTGTAGCCAAATTCTGTATGAGCGATATCTACAAGTTCTCTGATGACACCACCATTGTAAACCCAATATCAAACAATGAATCAGCATATAGAAAGGAGATGGAGAACTGATTATTGACTTCAGTAAGGAAGGATGAGTACAGCCCGAATGAGGACAGCCCGAATCCTCATCAACAGAGCTGAGGTGGAGAAGATTGAGAATGTTAAATTCCTTGGAGTGACGATAACCAACAATCTGTCGTCGACCTCCCATGTAGATGTGACAGTCAAGAAGGCATAACAATGCCTCTTCTTCCTCAGGCTCTGTAAGGTGGGGCAAAAATTCCCTTCAGATATCCTGGACTAAAACCCTCTAAATTTGGGACATGAGTTTGTGGAATTCATATTTGAACTAAGAGTCACTGAGCTCTCTGGCTGAGACAGACTAGCCAATATGCAGGCCTACAGGGAGCTGTCTGGTACAGGGGTAAAGCGATAGGAAGACCCCCCAGAAATGCCTCAGCTAAAAGACAATGAACTCCAGCCTGCAGAGCAAACAATGAGACATTCTGGAGCCTACAAAATTACAAAACCATTTGATTTTCAATCATTTGCAGAGATACTGAATATTCCACACCATTGTACAACATGCAAACCTGCTTGCCTTGAATGGGAAGGCCTTCACACTATCAAGAATACCTTAACCTACACCCATCTGAGAGAAATAATGGACATTCAAAACTATCGGAAACCCACTCACTTTAACTGACGAACAGTTCACACCTGATCTTATACTCAGGAAGTTTGCCGATGATACAAAGTTAGGTGGACAGGCT
The DNA here is from genome assembly GCF_004010195.1 of Chiloscyllium plagiosum. Lineage (NCBI taxonomy): Eukaryota > Metazoa > Chordata > Chondrichthyes > Orectolobiformes > Hemiscylliidae > Chiloscyllium > Chiloscyllium plagiosum. The sequence goes on along the minus strand of NC_057724.1, from coordinate 33,254,604 downwards.
GGTAGTACTGAGGAAGTGGGGAGGCTGCAGAAGGATCTAGACAGTTTGGAAGAGTGGTCCAGGAAATGGCTGATGGAATTCAATGTGAGCAAATGCGAGGTCTTGCACTTTGGAAAAAAGAATACAAGCATGGACTACTTTCTAAACGGTGAGAAAATTCGTAAAGCCAAAGTACAGAGGGATCTGGGAGTGCTAGTTGAGGATTCTCTAAAGGTAAACATGTAAGTTGAGTCCGTGATTAAGAAAGCGAATGCAATGTTGTCAATTATCTCAAGAGGGTTGGAATATAAAAGCACTGTTGCGCTACTGAGACTTTATAAAGCTCTGGTTAGGCCTGGAGAGGGTGGACGCTAGGAAATTGTTTCTGTTAGGCGAGGAGACTAGGACCCGTGGACACAGCCTTAGAATTAAAGGGGGTAAATTCAGGACAGAAATGCGGAGACATTTCTTCAGCCAGAGAGTGGTGGGCCTGTGGAATTCATTGCGACAGAGTGCAGTGGAGGCTGGGACGCTAAATGTCTTCAAGGCAGAAATTGATAAATTCTTGATGTCACAAGGAATTAAGGGCTACGGGGAGAATGCGGGTAAGTGGAGTTGAAATGCCCATCAGCCACGATTGAATGGCGGAGTGGACTCGATGGGCCGAATGGCCTTACTTCCGTTCCTATGTCTTATGGTCTTATGAATCTCAATCAGCCCCAAGAGAAGCAACAACAGCTCAGTGATCGAATCCAGATTTGGCGGGAGGTAAAGGAACCTGACAATCAGTTTAATTGGGGAACTCTGATCTTTAGTAGTTTCAGCAAGATGTCCAATCAGCATCAAGAGAATCAGCCACAGCCAGTCGCAGACTCTGGAAAAGGAGAGCAAGCAATCTTCTCATCCACGAACCTCCACGTACTGAAGAGAAGTGACTGGAGAGCAGAGAGACCCCCACGGAGAGTGCCAGCAACATCCACCACCGTCCAAGCCAAAAGATGCAACTTTTGGGGGTGAGCATAAGGTTATCGAGACCCTCTGTCCCAGCTTATTAAGATAGGGTAGGAAGGGTGGGCTTCGGGGTCAATGGTGCAGGGCATTCCCTAGGGAAGGGAACAAGATAGGACCCCAGGATTTGCATTTTTTCTCTCTCTCTCTCTCTTCCCCCCCACCCCCTTTTCCCCTTTCACCCAGTAATAAACAGCTCTTTGTAATTCAAAACCCACTGCACAAAGTCGGGGCTGCAAGGGTTAACTGGGGTGTTAGTAGCTGTCAGACAAGTCTTATTTCACTTGATACATAGCATTTTTTTTTCTAAGTATTCATTTTCTTGTCAGTGATTATATGTATGCTCAATTTTGCTTGTTTTAATAAAATTTCAATAAAATGTTTCCTTTGCAGTTGAAGCATCTGCTTCCTGTGTTTTTCCCCACACCACATCTCACTACGTAAGCCCAGTCTCAGAACCAGGGAGCTGTTGTATAATAAACTGAGCAGCACTCCCTACAGCAGTTAGGAAATTCAGCATGTCCATAAGGACCCTCACCAACGTTTACAGATTCACTATAGAGAGCATTCTATCCAGGTGCATAACAGCTTGGTATGGCAACTGCTCTGCTCAGAACCATAAGAAATTACAGAAAGTTCTGTGCGCAACTGAGACCATCACAGAAGTTAACCACCATCCATGGACTGAACGCTTCCGATTGCTGCAGAAGGCTGTCAACATCATCAAAGACCTCACCTACCTCACTAATACTCTCTTCCAACATCTTCTGTCAGGCAGAAGATACAGAAACTTGAACATACATACCAACAGGTTCAAGAACAGCTTCTTTCCTGCTGTTATTAGAATTAACCTCTCTAGTTTCAAACCTAATGCTGATTTTGCTTTTTGCACCTCCATTGCATCTATAACCTTGTATGCTTTGCTCTGTCTAATCACCCTATGATCCTAGCGAGTTTTGAGAAGATTTGTAGCTCGGGTTGAGGTTCTGGATGTAGGTTTGCTCGCTGAGCTGGAAGATTCATTTTCAGTCGTTTCATCACCATACTAGATAGCATCTTCAGTGAGTCTCCGGAAGAAGCATTGCTCATAACATCAGAACCCTATGATCCGTTTGTGCTTATTTGCTATGATCTGCCTGTACTGCTTGCAAAACAGAACTTTTCATTGTACTTAGGTATATGTGACGACAATAAATCAAATCAAAATTATGGCCAGACCTTTCAGGAAGCCCTTCATACACCAAGGATGGTAGAAGTTTGGGACCGCCCAGGTGGTGGCAGCAGTTAGTGATGAGGAGGCAGTGGCGAAAGATGGTGGCAACGGCCGGCAGTCACAACGGATGGATGGCAGCAGTGGTTGGGTCCAAAGCCTTGTGAGGAGAGGAGAAGCCTGGCATGCCCGATGGAGGTCAGCAGTGGTGGTCGGTGGCTAAAGTACCTGGTGAGCATAGACTGGTCTTTTCCCAGTGCAGCGGAAAGCATGCGCAGCACAAGGGAGAGCAAACCCTCTTGGGAAAAGCCCAGGTTGGAGTGTCTGCGGACCCATGCCTTAAGAAAAGACCGTAATGTTTCCCTTTTTAACTTCTTTACTTAAAAAGTAGTGTTAACCTTTTAAATTCATTTCTTTATTTTTCTATTTCTGTAACTAAGATTTTGTACCTAAGATGGCACCGTGTGTGGTGACATTGTACACTTTTCACTGTACTTTTGTACCACATACTTGAGTGCAAGTGACAATGAAACCTAAATCTAAATGTAAGCCTATTAGGGCTGCCTTTCAGCCCAGGTTGATCAGAAACTGGTAATGTAATTTTGGCATGTAATCTCTGAACTAGCTAGCACATTGCCTGAATTCTTCTGGATTGTTTTGCTTTAATATTATTGGAATATTGTTGCCACAATTCATCTCCAGGGTTTAAAGATCTCATTACATTCTTTTTTCAGGCACACAACCACGATTCTCAGAACAAATCTAAAACAAAACTGAAAACTGTCTTTTCCTTTGTAACACACAAAATAAAAATATAACTTCAACTTCTGTGCTTCCACTTCAGGACCTAAGCTGTCAAACAATATGTATGAACATTCATCATATGGTACTTCCATTCATAGAGAGCAGAGGATTTGCTTGCCAAATCTGCAAGAGGCATAGGAGTTTTAGTTGCAATGCATCTGGTTCCAGAATATGATGTAAGAAGAGTTTGGGCTGTCGGCAGATAAATATCTGCAAAGAGGAAAGAGGCATCACCTAACAAAATTTTTTTACCTTAAAGACAGAAACTAACTAAAGAAGAAATATTTATAGAATACAACGTCATGGTATGCCGTTCCTGAAACCAGTGATCGCTGTGTGTGCATACACAGAACTCAAGGGCGTGGTACACTGCTCCTGGAAACAGCAATCTCTGCGTGCGCATACGCAGAACACAAGAAACCGTCTTTCACGGGCTTTTGTTGTACACATTATCCAGATGATAGAAACTGCTGTACCTGTTGTTCGGGCAGAGGTGGTGTGGTCAAGTTGCACTGTTAGGGTCAGAATCATGCTGCCCCTCCCAAAAGCTTTTGATTTAATAAATTTGATTGACTTGCTTCTAAATTTGAGTTTTATTAATTTTATTACAACAACCTCCACCCCATCTGGAAGCCACACCTGAGACATCTCTGATTCACCAAGAAAGTGGTCACAGAACGTTTAAACTCCAAGAGGATCTGCAGCCTTGTATCATGGTGAAGGCAACATTATCAAGGTTGCAAAGTTCACTTTTAAATAAATAGGTATCTTGCACATACAGGCAACATTGCAAACTTCTCTCAGCATGCCATCTTTGTCACATTCAGAAAGTGATGGAAGGGGAGGATGAATGGGCATGGGGATGAGGCAGGGTACGAGGTTTTACCCCATGGTAAAAGCAAATCGTTAACTGAATCCATTTGTCACTGTTGGTACCATGGATATAGAAGCCAGAAGGATCATCATTAATATGTGACTATGCGTAAAAGTTAATACTAATAATTTTGTGCCATTATAGAAGCAGTTACAACGTCTACATTCTTAGGCAGTTTGCCATTTCCTGCATCTTCAGTCCTCCAAGTAGGAACAGAGTGTGGGCAAGGACCTAATTTGTCAATATGTGACTGATGATCCCTCTCCTCGACCACCCATGAAAGGGCAACAAGTGTATGGCGAAATCCATCAGTGTTCATAAGCAACTGTTCTGCTTTCTGGACTACTTGTGGACTGTGGAATGTGACCCTGATATACTGTGGTCTTTTGAATACATCACAACCTTTCCATACTGACAATGCAGCCATTACCACCCCTCATGCAACTACATAGATGGCACCAGTAATGTTGCTAATGGGTAGAAGATGCCATACCAGGTTAAATCTGATCTTCTTGGACCTAGGCTGGGCAGAGGATGAAACGACATCAGGAACTCCAAAGCCAGACCCATGACACACAGAAAAAAAGTCAGGGAAATGACCCCGAGGCATGGTCAACATGAAGTCAGGACCAGTGATGTATAAAGTTCGTATAGATGCACCTGTCTTGGAATAACTATTTGAACCATATGAAAGCTACAAATTCTCAAATAGTGCGGGAGCCAAGTGTGTGATGCCCCTCAGAACATTCAGAAATGCTGCTGACACCTGTGGATTCACCCTGTCCGTCAAATGTTACCAAGTTCTCTGAATCAGAGATAGACATGATGGAAGTAGCCACGTCAATGACTTTACCACGCTAAGAAGAGAGCGAAGTTCTACTGAGGTGCTCCTAGCACAAGAGGCAAGATCCCGTTTGTTGCCACTGTCACCATTGTCGGGTGCCAAATTGGAGAAACCTGACGCGGTGCTAAAGCATCCTAGGCGGCTCTCCAAGAAATAGGACCAGCCTATGTCCACAGACTTAGAGGGGAGCGATGTAGTGATTGTTAAGAGGTCAACCAATTGTAACTTATAAAATGTGTGTTCCCTGATTGGGACTGTTAACCTGGTCCAACAGGGAGCCCTGGCTGACATACGAAAAAGGGAGTGTCAAGGTACTGACACTCTGGGTGCCTGACTTTGTATGAGATTGTACTATAGTCAAGGACTGTTCATATGTAAATAAAGGGTGACTTGGTGATGGGATACTGGCATGTGTGGAATTATTTCATGGCCTAATTAAAGTTCTATAAAACTACACATGATTTGCCAATTTTATACAGAGGAACCTCGATTATCTGAATAGCAGATTATCCGAAGATGATTTCAAGGTCCAGCAAAAACTTTACATCTAAGAGGTAAGAGGTATTTGATTTACTTGTACTGAAGAAAATGTTGCACAGCCCTTTGCAAAAGTAAGTATTTTACAGTATTCCCAGCACATTACTGGGCCATTTATTAAAAAAAAAGACCAAGAACATAAACACATGTATGTCGCCGAGCTTCCGTCATTCTATCGTGAGACTAAGTTCCTGGAAACTGATACAGTAAATAGTCTTGTGATTGTAGAAGCTGTTTGGGGCTTTTTTTAATGCTGGGATTTCATGGTAAGGGTTTTGTTCTTCTCATTTTAACGTGTAATTTGCAGACTGCAAAGATTAGTTTGTTTAATTGGCAGACTCATTAACATTATAGATTTAAACAGATTCTCCGATAGAACACAGCATTAGATCAATATGACTTCCCCTGTTTTAGCTAAAATTGATTATCCAAATAATCAATTATCCGTTCAAAATAATGCCCACCCATCTCGTTCGGATAATCAAGGTTCCCCTGTACTCTATGCCCTGACCAATGAAAGCAAGCATGCCATATGCCTTCTTAATGACCTTATCCATTTGTTTTGCCACTTTCAGGGCATGTTTAACTTATGCACCTAGATCCTTCTGCATATTGATGTTTTTAAGGATTCTGCCATTTACTGTACACTTCCCTCCTGCATTAAATCTTCCAAAATGCATCACCTTGCATTTGTCTGAATTAAGCTCCATCTGTCATTTCTTTGCCCAAGTCTCCAACTTATTTATATCCTGATATATCTTCCACCAATCTCTTCACTATCTGTAGCTGCCCCAATCTTTATGTCACCTTCAGACTTACTAGACAGACCACCTACATTCTCCAACACCATCCCATGCAAGGGCAACAAGCTTACAGTGAAGATTTGTATTTATATATTCATGTATATTATGGTGAACATTTATATATGTTAGAAACAACAGTGGTCCCAGCATTGATCCCTCCGTAACATTACTGGTCATAGACCTCCAGGCAGAAAAACACCCTTCCACTGCTAGTCTTTGTTTCTTTGATTAAGCCAGTTCTGTATATACCTTCCCAGCTCTCCACAGACCCCATATGATCACCTTTTGTTTCAACCTGCCACAGTAGTAGAAGCCATTTGAGATAAAATAACAGGTTATCCTATAAACACAAATATCACAGATAGGCAGAGTTATTACTTCATTTTGTATTCTGTAACCAATGGAGATAAAATGAACCATGCAGAATGAGAGTGAGAGCATATACTCTATGTGAAAACTGAGTTAATAGAGAGATATAAAGCTGGAAATTTTGCCTATCTTGGAACCAGAGGAAGAAATCAACAGTGCAATACTAACATTTAGAAATGGTTCTGAGGTTAGAAGTTACCTGGCTGAGAAAGTAGAAATGAAGCAATCCACTGGAAGCTTGGAGCTGCTGTGTTTGCTCTGAAATCTGTACTTCTGAGGAGATCAATAAGTATTCAACTACTTATTTCTATAGTTTAACATGAGTATCCAAGAAAATGTTGTCTAGTTAATCTTTTTTTTCCTGATCATTTGATGCATTCTTTAAAAAGGTGAAATATTGACTGGCAGTGAATGTCTTTTGGTTAAAAGACTGCTTGACACCAGCTTTCTTATTAAGGTTTAGTTTTTCACAAAACTAAGAAGAGAGCAGTTGTACTCAGACAGTCAGAAAGTTTGCAAGTCAAGATCTTGTCATCTTTCAACTAATAACTAAATGTTCAACTTTCTCTTTAAAGCTATTGGTCTGCGTGAAGGCTGTAATATGCTGGATGCAACGGCCTCTGTTTGGTGAGACGGATTGTCCCAGTTCCTTTCCTCCCAAGAATGTTAATAACTCCAACATTGCTGTCATCAAGAAGTGAAAATTTCCAGATCAAGAATCAGCATTGGACTAGTGGGCCACTCAAGGGAATGCCAAATTTGAAGAAACAGAGCACAGTGATTGTATGTAGAGTGACTTGGAATGGGAACTGCTTTGTGTTCCTGGAAAATAACTGATGTATTTTGCTTTTGAAAATTTGATATCAGAAAAGTTCATGCAATGTGAACCAAAGTAACAATCCAACTGTTAGTGAAGTGCAGAATCCTTCCCAATCTGCTGAGCAAGCCTAGTTTAAAAAATGTTATTTCAACAGGTGGGTTGAAAAGAATGCCTAGGATGTACAGTATTAGAATTTGATCAAACGAATATGAATAAATCCACTTCCTCATTGCTGTTATGCACGTAGTTAGGTGTGCATGCTATCGCTTTAAAACTGTGGGCCACATGACATAGAGCTTTGGATCAGTCTCGGTCTGACTGGGTAGCTGTAAAGACGTAATAAATTGTTCCTGGTGCAAGTTCTACTGGCTTAACTAATAGGTCTTTTTATAATTTGTAAATTGAACTGACTACAAGGCTGAGGCCCACTAGAATGGTAGACTTGCTGGGAGACAGACCAAAATGTCAAGGGAAGCAGTTGTGAGAAGTCAGGGATTGATGCTGGGGAAGAAGGATACTCACCAGGGAGCGGGCCGAAGCAATGGTCATGACTGGACTCTGGCTGCAGCCAGTGGCTATAAAGGTATGTATTCACACGGGGGTTACCAAACTCATTACAGACAACATTCACTAAGGGGACTGGGGATATAAGTAGCTACTGGCTACCTAGACTTGAATTATATGAAAACAAATGGTCGGCCAATTTGGAACAAGGTGACCATTTAGCAAAGAGACAGAAAGTTGGATTCTGTACATTGAACATTTTAATGGTTACTTGCAGGCAAACGGAATGGCTGAAGACTTCATGGTACTGTTTTGTTTGAGCATCATCAAGAGCAAGAACTTCATGATTCTAAGGAGATTAGTGCAACTAGAGAAATCAGCAGAGAAGATCTAAAAAGAATTATGTGAAGCATCAGAAAGTCACTTTGCAACAAAGCCACTGATGATTGTGGAACTTTTCCATTTTTATAAAAAGGTACAAAAAGAAGGAGAGTCCATCGCCCAATTTGCGGCTGGCTTAAAGAGTGGAGCAGAACTTTGTGGATTCATAGGATTCCTCAAGATGCCTTGTAGAACTTGTTGGTTGTGGCATCTAAAATTAAGCTGTTCAATGGAAGCTACTAACAAAGAGAGACCAGGATTTCAAGGAAACTTTAAAAATTTTACCTTGATAGAGTTGGCAGCCAGCAAAGCAATGCACGGTGCCTGGATGGATAAAGAAGCGTACATTGAACTTCACAATGCCAGGGACCTGGGTTTGATTCCCACCTCAGAGCTTGCACATTCTGTGTGGAGATTGCACATTCTCCCTGTGTCTGCGAGGGTTTCCTCCCATGATTCAATTATATGCAGGTCAGGTTAATCGGCCATGCTAAATCATCCATAGTGTTAGGTGCATTAGTTAGGGTTACTCTCCGGAGGGTTGGTGTGGACTTGTTGGGCTGAAGGGCCTGTTTTCATACTGTAGGGAATCTAATCTAATCTTATTGGTATGGAGGAAGCTGACTTTCTGGGTTAGATGGTAAGACAGTAAAGATGTCTCTAAATCAATTTATATGGAGAAGTGAAGACCACTACTGTTGAAGCCTGCCAAGATTACACTGTGAATATACATGGAACAAGTGAAGCCACTGAAGGACTATGCACTGATAAAAGTATGGTTAAGGGACCAGTGTGCAGAATTTCCAAAAGGCAAATACCCTGTACTATTCGGACACTCCTTTTCCAAAAATTAAAGTTGAATTGAGGCATGGCTTATAGACTGGAAGACTCAAACATGAGTTTGCAAGAAGTCCTGGACAAGTGTAAACATGCCTTCAGGGGAACTCTGGGGGAAATGAAAGGAGTCAAAATTAAAATACAGCTGAAAACAGAGGTTTGTCCAAAGAGTCTGAAGGAGTGTCTAGTATTGTCAGCTGTTCAGTTTAAAGTGGAGGAAGAACTGGAATGGCTGGTCAGCCTGGAAGCATTGGAACCCGTAACCACCAGTGAATCGGCCATGCCAATTATTCTGGTCTTAAAAGCAGATCGCGCAGTGAGGAGTTGTGGTAACTTTAAGGTCACAGTTGACCCAGCCCAGAGTGCAGATCAATAACCACTTCCACTCAGATTTTTGTTTTGATTTGATTTATTATTGTCACAAGTATCAAGATACAGTGAAAAGTTTGGTTTTCCGTGCCAACCAGACAAATCATAGCTTACATAATTATATCAGGGCAACACAACAGAATGCTAAATATAGTGTTACAACTACAGAGAAGTTGCAGAGAAAGATCAACTCCAATATATGTGAGGTCCATTCATAAGTCTGATAATAGTAGGGAAGAAGCTGTACTTCAATCTGTTGGTATGTATTTTCAAACCTTTGTATCTTCTGTGCACTGAAGGACGTTTGAAGACACTGTGGGAAGGATCTTTGATTATGTTGGCTGCTTTTCAGATTTAGTTGGAAGTGTAGACAGAGTCAATGGAAGGAAGGCTGGTTTTCATGATGGACTGGGCTGCATTCACAATTCTGTAATTTCTTGCTGTCTTGGGCAGAGTAGTTGCCACATCAAGCTGTGATTTATCAGGATCGGATGTTTTCTATGGTACATCTATAATATTTGCTAAGAGTCATTGTGGACATGTTGACTTTCCTTAGACTTCGAAGGAAGTAGAAGCATTAGTGTGCTTTCTTAATTGTAGCGCTATTATGGATGGACAAGGATAGATCGCTAGTGATATTTACTGCCAAGATGTTGAAGCTCTCGATCACCTCCATCTTACCCCATTGATACAAGAGAGGTGTGTGTCCTCCACTCTGCTTCCTGAAGTCAACGATCAGCACCTTCATTTTACTGACATTGAGAGAGAGATTGTTGTCTTTACACTATGCCACAAAGATGTGCATCTCCTTCTGTACTCTGTCTCATCCTTGTTTGAGATTCGACCCACTGCAGTGCTGTAATCAGTAAATTTGTAAATTGAGTTAGAGCTGAATTTGGTCATATGGTTGAGAGTGTATAGTGAGTATAGTAAGGGGCTGAGTACACAGTCTTGCAAGGCACTGGTGTTGAGGATGATTATGAAGGAAATGTAGTCACCTATCTTACTGATTGAAGTCTGCGGAAATCAGTGTGGAGTTACAGAGGGCGAAGCAGAGACTTCCTAGGGCTCGGAGTTTGGAGATGAATTTTGTTGGGATTATGGTGTTGAAGGTGGAGCTAAAGTCAATAAATAGGAGTCTGACATAAGTGTCCCTGTTTTCCAGATGTTCCAGGGATGAGTGTAGGGCCACGGAAATGGCATCTGCTGTGGACCTATTGCAACAGTAGGTGAATTATTATGAGTGAAGGCAATCTGGAAGACTGCAGTTGGTGTATTCCATTACTAGTCTCTTGAAGCACTTGTGGATATCAGAGTCACTGGGTAGTAGTCATTAAGGCATGTTATCTGACCTTTGTTTGGCACTGGGATGATAGTGGTCTTCTTGAAGCAGATGGGAACCTCACATCATAGTAAGGAAAGATTAAAGTTGTCTGCAAATATGTCTGCCAACTGGTCCAGGCAGGATGTAAGTGCAGGGCCAGGCTGTTATACCGTGTAAGCCTTGCCACAGTCGACGTGTGTTAGTGTGGTTTGTCTAGGACTTGAATTTTATCTGGTATTGTCTCTTGACGTCCCTGATGGCTTTATGAAAGTTGTACCTAGATTTCCTGTATAGGTCAGGATCACCTGACTTGAATACCTAAGACCTTGGTTTCAGTAGGGAGTGGATTTTCTGGTTCATCCATGGTTTCCAGTTGGGGGACACTCAGATTAGCTTCTTTGGCATGCAATCCTCTACTTACTCACTTAGGCTGGCTCCTGAGTTCTTGAATATGGACTGTCCACCAACCTAAAACATAGGAACTTGTCCATTATATCAGACCAGCATTGTAATACTTGCTATACCATTTCTTGCACTTCAGTTTCTGTTTGTAAGCTGAGAGAAGGAGCACAGCCATATGGTGTGATTTACCAAAATGTGGTGGGAGAATGGAGCTGTAGGGGTCTTTGATCTTTGTATAGCAATGGTCTAGGCTGTTTGAGCCTCTGATGGGACAGGAGATGTGTTGATGGTATCTTGGCAGCACACTCTTTAGATTTGCCTGGTTGAAGTCACTGACTACGATGAACAAAACCTCGGGGTAAACTATATGCCTCAGACCATTTGTACTGGCGTATGTTTCACCAAGTGTGCTCTTCACTTCTACCTTGAGTAGGATGTAAACTGCTGTCAGGATAGCAGAAGTAAACTCCAGTGGAAGGTAGTAGGGACAATACTTCACCATGAGATATTGTAGGCTCAGGGAGCGATAACTCACCAGATTCATCACTTTTGAGCACCAAGAGATGTTGATTAGGAGTCAGACCCCCTCCGCCCTTTGCTTTGCCTGAGGATGCAGTGCAGTCCATCTGGTGGACTGAGAAACCCTCACGTTGTAAAGCACAGGTGAAGCAGGAGTAAGCCAAGTCGCTGTAAAACAGAGCATGCAGAAGACTTAGTCAATGACAAAATAAAAAATTGTTGGAAAAACCCAGCCAGGTTCGAAGCATCTCTGGAGAGGAAGCAGCATTAACATTTCGGATCTAGTAACCCTTCTTTAAAACTGATTGCAGCTAGAAAAAAGATTTTTATACACTGAATATGGGATGGGGGGAAGGAGCCAACGATATGTGGAGATGGAGTTCAAAGAGAGAGAAAAATGGTTGGGCAGATAAGCAAATGGGTAATGGACAACCTGAGAAAGTGAATGGAAGCTAATGGGGACTGTTATTCGCTGATAATGTGTTGTTTGTAGTAGAAACCGATGGATGGCAAGGCTTGGTGTGCGGTGGTTTGGTAAGTACATGGGAGAAGGTCCTCAAGGTATTGAACTTGGTATTGAGGCCAGAAGGTTGCAATGTTCCAAAATGGAGAAGTGGAAAATCTTCCATCTTTTGCTGAGCTTTGCTGGAGCACTGTAGCAAGCCAGAGACAGAGACATTGGCCAGAGAACAATGTGGTGTGTTGAAATTTCAGGCAACTTGGATGCTCAGGGTCGTTCTTGCGGACAGAATGTAGGTGTCCTGAAAAGCAATCGCCCAGTCGGCGCTTCATCTCCCCAGTGTAGAGCAGCTTATTCAATAGACTGAAGTTCTTGACAATGGATTTCATAGGCCTACTTGCAGATGCGGCTTTCGAAAGAATCTCACCCGCTGCTGATGATAGTGACACACTGGAGACTTTTCCGTCGAAAGTGCCTTCTTTTTGACATCAAGTCAGCACTGGCTTTATTCCAGAGTGCCATGGATCAAATTTTGAATGAGTTGCCATTGTCCTGTGTTATCTGGACAATGTTTTGATTTGATTTGATTGATGATTATCACATGTACCAAGATATAGTGGAAAATATTGTTTTGTGTGCTAACTAGACAAATCATATCTTACACAAGTACATGAGGGAAATAGAACAGAAAAGGTACAGAGAAAGATAAACTCCAATATATGAGAGGATTTGTTCTTGAATCAGTTGATATATGTTTACAAACCTTTGTATCTTATGCCGAATGGAAGAGGGTGGAAGAGAATATAACTGGGATGGGAAGGGTCTTTGGCTTCTGTCCTGAGGCAGCAGAAAGTGTAGACTGAGTCAATGGAAAGCTGATATTCATGTTGGACTGAGATACATTCACAACTCTTTAATTTCTTGTGGTTTTGGACAGCACAGTTGCCACACCAAGCTGTGAAGCATCTAGATTGGATGCTTTCTACGGTACCTCTATAAAAATTGTTAAGAATTATTGTGGACATGCCAAATTTCCTCAGCCTTCTGATGAAGTCAAGGCATTGGTGTGCTTTCTTGACTGTAGCGATGACGTTTGTAGACCAGGATAGATCGTTGGTGATATTTTCTCCCTGGAACTTGAAGTCTTGATCACGTCCACCTCAGTGCCATTAATACAGACAGAAACGTGCACTGCACGCTGCTTCCTGAAGTTGATTGAAGCTCCTTCAATTTGCTAACATTGAGAGAGAGAGAGAGATTGGTGTTTTTATACTATGCACTAAGCTGTCTGTAGTATTCCTATACTCATCCTTGTTTGAGATCAACCACTATGGTAGTGTCATTAGCAAATTTGTAAATCATGTTTGAGCTGAATTTGGCCACATTGTTGTAAGTGTATATGAAGTATAGTAAGGGAATGAGTATGCAGTGTTGTAAGGCATTGGTGTTGAGGATGATTGTGGAGGAAGTGTACTCACGTATCCTTATTGATTGTAATCTGATTAGATTCGATTAGATTATCTACAGTGTAGAAACAGGACATTTGGCCCAACATGTCCACACTGACCCTCCAAAGAGTAACCCACTCATTTCCCTCTGACTAATACACTTAACACTATGGGAAATTTAGCATGGCCAGTTCACCCAACCTGCACATCTTTGGACTGTGGGAGGAAACCAGAGCACCCAGAGGAAACCCACATAGACACAGGGAGAATGTACAAGCTCCACACAGACAGTCACCCAAGGCGGGAATCGAACCCGAGTCACTGATGCTGTGAGGCAGTCATGCTAACCACTGAGCCACCATGCTGCCCCATGCAGAGAGGGGAGCAGAGTCCAAGGTTTCGGAGTTTGGAGATGAAGGAGACCAACGAATGTGTCTGTGTTATCCAGATGTTCCAGGGATGAGTGTGGGGCCAGGGAGGAGATATCTGCTGTGGACCTCCTGCAACAGTAGTGGATCAAGGCAATCTGGGAGGCTGGACCTTATATGTGCCATTACTAACTTCTCGAAGCACTTCATATGACGGATGTCAGAGCCACTGGTTGGTAGTCATGAAGGCATATTCTCTGATTTTTCTTTGGCTCTGAGATGATGGTGGTTTTCTTGAAGCAGGTGGGAATTTCATATTGTGGTAAGGAAGGTTAAAGATATCTGCAAATATGCCATCAGATGGTCTGCATAGGTTCTGAGTGCATGGCTGGGAACTCCACCTGGGCCAGTCACGTTCAATGGGTTCACACTCACAAAGGCTGATGGTCACGTCTGCAGTGGTAACTGTGAGTATACGTGGACTCGAGGCTGATGGGGCACCATTTCACTGACATTCTCTTCAAACTGAACATAGAATGCATTGAGCTCACCAGGAAGAGATGCATTGTTGTCCATGATTTTACTTGACTTAGCTTTGTATTCCTTTATATCCTGTAAATCTTGCCACCGTGGGATTTATCCTGGGATACTCTGGTAAGCCAGGGAGGAGATTGCAGAGCCTTTGGCTTTGATCTTTATGTCATCATTGTCTACAAGAATATTGCCGGAAGACTGGAGTATAGCAAATATTGTTCCCTTGTTCAAGAAAGGGAGTAAAGACAACCCTAGTAATTATAGACCAGTGAACCTTACTTTGGTCGGATAAAGTGTTGGAAAAGATAGGATTTATAATCATCTAGAAAGGAATAAGTTGGTTAAGGATAATTAACATGGTTTTGTGAAGGGTAGGCTGTGCCTCACAAATCTTATTGAGTTCTTTGAGAAGGTGACCAAACAGATGGATGAGGGTAAAGCAGTTGATATGGCATATATGGATTTCAGTAAGGTGTTTGATAAGATTCCCCATGGTAGGCAATTGCACAAAGTACAGATGCTTGGGATTGAGAGTGATTTAGTAGTTTTGATCAGAAAATGGCTAGCTGAAAGAAGACACAGGGTGGTGGTTGATGGGAAATGTTCATCCTGGAGTTCAGTTACTAGTGGTGCACTGCAAGGATCTGTTTGGGGCCACTGCTATTTGTCATTTTTAGAAATAACCTGGATGAGGGTGTAGAAGGATGGGTTAGTAAATTTGTATGACACTAAGGTTGGTAGAATTGTGGACTGTGCCGAAGGATGTTGTGGGTTACAGAGGAACATAGTTAAGCTGCAGAGCTGGGCTGAGAGGTGGCAAATGGAGTTTAATGCAGAAAAGTGTGAGGTGATTCACTTTGAAAGGAGCAACAGGAATGCAGAGTACAGGGCTAATGGTAAGATTCTTGGCAGTGTAGATGAACAGAGAGATCTCAGCATCCATTTACATAGCTCCCTGAAAGTTGCCACGCAGGTTGATAGGGTTGTTAAGAAGCCATACAGTGTGTTGGTAGAGAGATTGAGTTTTGGAGCCTTGAGCACATGCTGTAGCTGTATAAAACTTTGGTGTGGCTGCACTTCGAGTATTATGTACACTTCTGGTCACCGCATTATAGGAAAGATGTGGAAGCTTTGGAAAGAGTTCAGAGGTGATTTACTAGGATATGCCTGGTATGGAGGGAAGGTCTTACGAGGAAAGGATCAGGGACTTTATGCTGTTTTAATTAGAAGAAGGTTGAGAGGTGACTTAATTGAGACATATAAGATAATCAGAGGGTTAGAAAGGGTGGACAGTGAGAGCCTTGTTCCTTGGATGGTGATGGCTGGCATGATGGGACATAGCTTTAAATTGATGTGTGATAGATACAGAGAGTAATGGGGCATAGAATGGCCTGCCTGCAACACTAGTAGGCTCGCCAACTTTAAGGGCATTTAAATGGTCATTGGATAGACATATGGATGAAAATGGAACAGTGTAGGTTAGATGGGCTTCAGATTGGTTTCACAGATTGGCACAACATCGAGGGCCAAAGGGTCTGTACTGCACTAGAATGTTCTATGCTCTGGTGTATTGGTATGCTTCGTCTGGAACACAAATTTAATCTGGTATTGTCTCTTGGCATCCCTGATGGCTTTGCGAAGATTTTGCTTAGATTTCCTGCAAAGGTCAGGGTCACATGACGTGAATGCCTCTGACCTGGAATTCAGTAGGAAGTAGATCTTCCAGTTCATCCATGGTTACTGGTTGAGGAACACTCAGATTAACTTCTTTGCATGCAGTCCTCCACACACTTACTTAGGAAGTCTATGACAATAGTGGCATACTAATTTAGGTTGGCTGCTGAGTTCTTGAATATGAACCAATCCACCAACTCAAAGCACTCACATAGGAGCTCATCTGTCACCTCAGACCAGCATTGTATGACTTTCTGTATCAATCCTTATGCTTCAGTTTCTGCATGTAAGCCAGACGAGGGAGCACAGCTTTATGATTTACCAAAAGGCTGGCAAGGAATTAAGCAGTAGGTGTCTTTGATGGTTGTGTAGCAATGGTTCAGGGTGTTTGAGCCTCTGGTGGGACAGGAGATGTGTTGGTACTATCTTGGCAGCACACTCTTGAGATTTGCCTGGTTGAAGTTACTGGTTACGATGAACAAGGTCTTAGGGTATGTCATATCAAAGCTATTTGTAGTGGTGTATGTTCCATCAAATGTGGCCTTCACTTCCACAGATTGTAAACTCCTGTTGGGTTAGCAGACATAAACTCCTGCAATAGGCAGTAGGGATAACACTTTGCTAGATATTCTAGGTCCAGGGAATGGTAATTTGCCAGGATTGTCCCATGAACAGCTATTCATCATGACGCAGAATCCACAAACTTTGCCTTGCCTGAGGATGCGTGTGGTCCATCCAGTGGATTGAGATGCTGTCAGGTTGTAAGGTACTGTCAAATGAAGCAGGAGTGAAAATGTCTCTGCAAAACAGAGAATACAGCAGTTTGTCCATTACTTTTGATATGTGTGTTAAACTTTAAGTTTATTTAGCTTCTTCTCAATAGCTTGAATGTTTACGAGGTGTATGCTGGATAGGGGTATTGAAACAGAAGTGTTTCAGTCTCACACCTGTTGGCTAACATGTCTCCCACATTTCCTGAGTAAGTGGCTGCTTCTGGTCAGTCCAGGAGTCAGAGTGAATGATCTGCTGTTCAAGAAGGTATGTGAGTATGTGGTCACGGGCTCAGGTGCTCTGGGGGATCTTGTTCTTGGTCTGGTCGCACCTTCGTGTTGGGACTTCATGTGTTCTGGTAGGGGATTGGGTCTGCGTTGTGTCCATTCCACGGAATTGGGTCGCCGATCAACATCTGGGTCAGGCCTTTGTGAGGGCAGTAAGTGGCTGGTCACTTTGTTGTCATGGTCATGGTTCCAGCATCAGCAGTCAGGCCCTGTTGGCTCACACTATTGGGCACTCTGGTCTTCGCCGGGTCAGATTGGTTGTTTCTGGAGGTGGAAAGATCACCAGATATGTAAGTAGATTTAAAAGAAATTGTCAGCAATTCTGACAGACTTACGTAGAGATTTAAAAGAGTGGAATGATTAAACGAGATGTGAAGGGATGATCTGTTTAGGAGAGCTTGGAGAGAGTCACCGTGCTCTGGCACCATCTTGGATATCCATCAATTTTGTAGATCAATTTTGATCACTGGCTCCTTGGAAGAGGAGCATTTTGGAAAAACATAGAAGAAACCTGTAAAAGGGGAACAATAGCAAAAGCAGCAATGACAAATAGATGCAGAACAGCAGTCTTCTCTTGACCACTAGCTATTCTACAGGACAAGTTGGTGGGTACAGAGCCCTAGTTTACAGGAGATGATACCTGCAACATAGGGTATACAGGCAAAGGATAGGTTTCCTGCACCTGACTAAACACCAGTGCCTCAAAAGTTACAGAATTCTTGTTGCTGATTTTGGCAGAGTTTTTAGAGAAGATTTCCTGCTAAATTGACTAATGCCTGCATTATTAGTAGTGGTCAAGACCATCAAAATTTGCAGTCATCAGTTCATGACTGCTTGCAAATGCATGTCTCTTCAAAGTTCCTCAGAGTTGCATTGGTGTGTTCATCTTGCACTAATCAGGCTTCCCACAGACATTCTTCCTATTTCAAACAAAAGTCAACACAGGATTGTTGAAGACAAGGGATACTTTCCAAAGTCCATAAAAGCCAATGAGCACAAGAGTTGGAATGGAAAAAACAATCAGGATACTGAAAATGTACTTTGAAGGATCAGACAGATCTGGGGTGCCCTCAATTATGTACCAGCCAGATTTCAATAATGTACGACATTGGTTTTTGAACAATATTGTTCAAAAGCAAGGTGATGAAAAAGGAGTCTACCCTGGTGAAAGTCTGCATATTTGAATGCCAGAAATGCCCAGAACTGATTAATTTCAGAGAGGCTTGAGTTAATTTGAGACTTTGCAATCAGCTAGTGTGATTTGAAACTCAACCAGCTCCATCACTCACCCAGAGCCCCCAGATATAAAATAGCCCCAAAGGCAGCAATTTATTAATCTCGCACACATTCAATTCTTGTCCATGTCATACTATTTTTGCAAAATAAAGAACCATTTGACAGGTAAAGATGGGGAGGACAGACAATGCAGCTTGGCTCATTAACCTGAATTGGAAATGTGATCTTTATCAAATGTTGAACAATGGATTGATACCCATTTGCAGCCAAAAAAACTTGTTTATTTTCCATTATTATGTGATAATTATGTGGCTCTAGCAGAGTTAGTCAGGCAGCTTCCATCTCTGCTGTATCAGCTTAGATGTTCTTGACTGAAGTTCTCTGGATTCTGGAATCTTGGAAAAAGCCATCAAAGACTGTGCAGAAACACAAGCTGATCAGTCATGAATGTATTGAATAGTGGAATGAACTTGCGGGGCCGAATGGACTACTTCTATTTCATTTGTTTGTATCCCAAGTGTACTTGTGCAGGAATAGATCCTATACTGGGAGAGGGGACAGTATGTAAAGTTCTAATTTGCGGACAGGGTAAGGGGATTGAAGTGGACTCAATTTGATTGGATCACCCTTTGACATGTTCTTGCTCCATCTTCTCTAACAATGCCAAACCACACTTCCCTACTAGCCTATGCCTGAAGAACATTTTGCTCTCAGTACTAGGCATCTCTGGCATCCAAGTATACAGACCCTCGCCAGAGTAGACTCCTTCTCCAAGACTTCAATGCTTTTGCATGCAAGTATATGCAATACAATTTTAATCAAGCACCAAAATACACAGATGTATGAAGTTACAAGGAGATTATACCCACAAGCCACTCCAACTGGCCAGATCTGAAATTATGATTGATTGGTCTATTTCACTCTCTCGAATGTAGTAACCAAACTTAAAAGTCACAGTCTTTTATATAGCAAGTGCTAAGTTATTCTTCAGCAGAGCCCCTTGCCTTTGGAGGTGTCCTTGGTTTACTTTGAAGCACTTATAACATGTGCAGTTTGTTTCTAGTGTTACAACATGGCAGTGCACCCTTCTGTTAATTAAACCAAACACCTAGAAAAGCCCACCTAGCCTCATAATCTGTTAAATTATGAGTGAGAGAACTCCCAAATAATATCAATTTATTCTTTAACTCTAAAAGTGAACATTAAACAACAACTAATCATACCTCTAAGACCTCTTTTCTCTTAACTGCTTATTACCTGCCTTAGGTTCTATGACAATATCCTGTTCCAATAAAACATTTAATAAAATTACATCAACTTCATTTCAAAACCATATAGCGGCTGCAATCTTTGGTGTCTTTCATCTTTAGGCAGAAAATCTCCCTGGGTCATCGTCTTTATTTTACTGTGAAGATGTTTCATATGAAAAGGTACTTTTGATAGAGAGTGTTTCAAATGGCAGTTGCTCTGTCTGACTTTCAAGCTGCCTGCCTTTTTTATACCTCCAACTTTGGATTGTCTCATTGGTTTGATGTTGGCAAAACAATAAATTCAAACTTGATTTGGTTTTAGTATCCTGGGGCATAGTTTAAACTGATTAGTTAAATACAAATTGTTGTCAAAACAGTAACCAACTCAGCTGTCCATTTCACAGTCAAATGTTACATATTGTCAATTTTCCAGTATGCTCTGGGACTGCTAGTTAATCATATGACAGATTCTTGTAAGCTGACAGTGCAAAACAGCATTAACTCTTTCTTAGAGGTACAGTACACACCTTCAACTTTATAACTGTCCTAACTTTGTGTGGAATCAAGTTGCTCCTCAAAGCATTCTCACAATTCAGCAGTTTTTAAGAAAAAAAAACAAGTTGTTTCCTATAAGTTCTGATGCTTTCAGTGTTTCAAACTATATACGATCAGGTAGTTGTGCATTTATGTATGTGTAGGTACCACTATAATCAGAAGACCCATGAAGGTTTTAACTATAACTGTGATGCTTCTTTCGACTGATTCCAGGTCCTACAGACATCAAATAAAATGTCTGAGGCATCATGATATTTATGCTAGATGTAGGGTCCTCCAATCTCTTTTTGCCAATGCTGTGCAGTGTCTCTTGAAAGCTGACAGAACCTCTCTGCTGCTGCTCCAGAATTGTTTCCTTCATTGATCACTTGTGATGTTCAGCACCTTTGTTCAGCTGGGCAAAATTTTCAGGGTCTTGTGTTCTCCTGTTGGCTTTCCATTGCAGTACCTACTTCTAGCATCTGCTCCATCCCATTTTTGATATGTGCATCACCTTCTAATAATCCAACTATCTGTTTCGCTTCTTGATATCAGTTGTTCTATTGAGTTTAGATTACATTACAGTGTGGAAACAGGCCCTTCGGCCCAACAAGTCTACAATGACTCGCTGAAGCGCAACCCACCCATACCCCTACATTTGCCCCTTACCTAACACTACGGGCAATTTAGCATGGCCAATTCACCTGACCTGCACATCTTTGACTGTGGGAGGAAACCGGAGCACCCGGAGGAAACCCACGCAGACATGGGGAGAACGTGCAAACTCCAAACAGTCAGTCACCTGAGGCAGGAATTGAATCCGGGTCTCTGGCGCTGTGAGGCAGCAGTGCTAACCTCTGTGCCGCCCACGGTTGGTAGAGGGTGAACAATAGGCATGTGATAGTACATCCTCAGAATGAATGGCCTCCATAAGATGTTTACTTCCTTTTTCAGCACCAGCACCAATACAGCATATAAATAAACCAGGGGAATGAAAGATATGAATTACAGCTAACAAAAGGATTCTAGGTTATTATTATGTGAATAGTTACTGACATGTGACTATATAATATTTCATTGTTTCACTAGGTAGCTGGGAGACTCCCATTTCTAATGGCTTTCCTGTGGTGCTCCAACTTATCTGTATTACTGCCTTCTCTGTAGTTGTCAAGGCTTCTCTGACTGCCAGGCCATATCCTATTCTTTGCTTCTACATGATGTTTTATGCTTTATCTTTGTGAATGGAGAGAAAGGAAAGAACATACAATTGGCAGAAGTGAATTACTTAGAGGGATGAAAGAAGATGAGGGAAAGAACATTAATTGATAATTGATTATAATTGCTCTTTAAAAAAAATTCAGATCTGGTTCCTGCATAAAGTATTGCAAACAAGGAGCAAACAGTGCACCTAGAAACAACATGCTGTGTTTTCCATCTGCTGCAACTTATGTCATCTGAAGCCACTTGCCATTGGCTCTATCTGACCACTGCATACCAAAATAATGTCTGCAATATATTGAAATGCAGGGCACCAACTAATGTGATAATTGCAAAAGATTTTCATCATTCAATCACCAAAAATCACTATCCTGAATCTCTATAAATATACTCTCCTACACTAATCTAGTGCTGGCTGAGTCGTGGCAAATGTGAAGCATGTTGCTGTTATATTCACTTCAAGTGACTATAATTACCCTGGGTACAAGAATTTTAAAATGGTCCCAGTTATAACTGGAGCCATGTCCAAGAAACCACTGGCTGCAAGTGCCTGGCACTTAAGGGAGTAGGCTAGATTTAATGGATATGGAATCACCCTGAGAAATTCTCTCAGCTAGTTTCTGCATTACTGCAGGCATATCTAAGCTCTCCTACAAGATGACGTGTCATTGATATAAGAATATTCTGAAGGATTCCACTGGGAAGTAGGACTCCAGCCAAAACAGATACCTTGAACTGATTCATTGCCAATCCATTTAGGAGCAGATTAAAATGAAATCTTGATAAGTACACCTGGGAAAGTTTATGTCTGTTCTTGGCTATCCAGAATTATCCTGCAAATGGTTTTTAAAAATGTGTATGTTCTCATTCTAGAAGTTCATTCTACATTATTGCAGCATTTGGCAGGTAGAGTACTTCACAGTCTCCAATAAATCCATACAGGACATGCACCATCACCTCCAAAGATGACATGAAGACCTTTTGCTCATCAATAAGCTCCCTTTCATGGATGGATCCAAGTGAGTATCAATTCTTCCAACTGAGGAATGTATCAGCAGAGGGAGCTGATTCCTGTTCTTCAGCTACCACCCCTACTTACACCTCATTCCATGTTGATTATCATCCTGTTCCATCTCTTGCTAGAGAAATGTATGTAAAGGGATCCACATGGAGTACTCGGTGCCATGTCAAAAGCCACTGAAAAGTTCAGAAAACATCAACAGAATATTAAAAACACTATAATATAAATAAAAAATCTTCTAAAAGGTTCTTGATGACTTTTTAAAAGTCACTGCAATTGTCTGCCTTCTAACTTGTACCAACCATGATTTGTGGGCAGAACACAAACAAGCATCGGTGTGGCCAATTTTTAGTCTGACTCCAAACTACATATTTGAGATACTGATCAATATTTGGCGATGTTTTCTTGCTACCTGGATTGAGGTTTACATGAAAAATCAAAATAGCAAAATCCATGCAGTAAACCATTTAGTCAATTACTACTTAAGCCAAATATCTTAAGTTGCAAACTGTGGGACTGACGACATGAAAAAAATTCCATTATTTACCTACTCAGCTTGCATATGTTGACATTTGATATAGGAAACAGAAACATCGGATTATATAGGACCAAGTTCCTGATGTGTTCCCAATTTTGTTAGTTCACACGAGCCTCTTTTCATTTTCTCTATCTAAGTCTTTCAAATAAACTTTTATTCTCTTCTCCCTCTATTCTTTTATACCATGCCCTTTAAAGCATCTCTATTATATTGCTTCAGTTGCTCCCTATGGTGGTGAGTTCCACATCCTTACTACTGGGGGGGGGGGGGGGGGGGGTAAAATATTTTTTTCTAAAATCTATATTGATATTCTGAGTGATTATTTTAGTCTTGCTGGCTTATAGTTATGCTATTCCACACAAGTAAAAGCATTGAGGTAAATTTTATGTAAAGTGATAAAAATTTAGGGTGGCATGCACTCATCCAAAGATATGATGACATTATGTCATATACATATTTTTATCATGGTTGGGGATGGTCCAAGGCAGTGGTACTGCAATCTGAATGAGAAGCCCCTTACCATCCATTTAAGTAGATTTCCTTTCAGTTTTGAGACATTTTGAATTTTTTCAGCAGAACTCAGGAATCATATGTCCCCTGGTCGTCACTTGGTTAAAGGTGGCATGACTAGCTGAGACCATATTGTCTGCTTAGGAATACAGCTTTGAAATTGGTAATCAATGCAGCAAACAGATCCTCATAGGTCTTGCAGATGTTAGCTGACATTGCTGCTACATTCATGGTAATGGTGGGAGCAGAGGTGGTGCATGTTCATGGCAAGTCTGGAAGTAGAAGGAACATCAGCATGTACTCAGAATACAAATAACAAAGGAAAGGTAACAACTTGGTTTTCAAGGATCAGACATGAGAGGAGAAACCAGATGACAGAAGTCTGGCACCCAGACCATGTGCTGCAAAGCAGATGCTCTTAAAGCAGACAGGGTCAGGTGCAGCCTCAGTAACCTGATGAGCCTCAATTAGAGGAGAAACAACAGCTATCCCATTAGAAAGACCATGTCCATGCCAGAGTGTGTACTAGATTTGCCTCAACTACCGGTAAATGTTTGAACAGCAGTGTAATTGAGGATTATAGAATAGAATAGCCTTGTGCAATGAGAAGTGCAATGAGAAGTTTGTAATGTCATCTCTTGGCACCATCTTAGATACAGACTGCCTAGGTACAGATACCTTAAGTGTTACAGAGTGAAAAAAGTAAGCATGGGAATAGGGTTTAAAAAGTTCAGAATGATAATAAAAGTGACTATAAAGTACTTAAGTTTTATAAGTTCTCATCCTTTTCCAACATGAGTCCATGCCTGCAAGCTTTAGAACACAAGACAATACTACCTCTATGCACTGGCCTCGGTCCAGGACTTGCTCTGCTGCTCTGGAACCCAGCCTGCATTTGCTCTGTTCTCACTTTGGGGCTCAGCCCTTGCTTGCGCTGCTGCCTTTTCTCTGGAATTCAGTCCAGAACTTGGCTCATGCCTGCTCTGCTGCTGTCACTCTAGGACTCGGCCTTGGCCGTGCTTGCTCTGTTGCCATCATTCTAGGACTCGGCATGAGCTTGCTCTGTTACCGATGCAGGACTTGGCCCGCATGCTCAGGTCCTGTCCT
This sequence comes from Chiloscyllium plagiosum, assembly GCF_004010195.1. Classification (NCBI taxonomy): domain Eukaryota; kingdom Metazoa; phylum Chordata; class Chondrichthyes; order Orectolobiformes; family Hemiscylliidae; genus Chiloscyllium; species Chiloscyllium plagiosum. The sequence goes on along the minus strand of NC_057724.1, from coordinate 33,230,064 downwards.
GGCTCTGGTCATGATTGATCTCCCTTGACCTCCATTCTCTAGGTATGGGTAGTTAAAAGTTGTGGGTGGAGGAAGAAAAAAGTTCTGCAAAAAGGAGAAAAAGAAAGGAAAAGGGACTGGTGAGTAGAGGAGTTCCAACTGGAGCATCTTACCTTGCTGTCATTTTTCAAAATCTATAGAGAGACTGTTACTATGATGCCTTGCAGTGTTTGGTGAGTTGAGACCCATGGCTTTAAAGATCATTGGCAGATTCCGTCTTTAGCCAAATGGATTTTGTAGGGCTCCATTGCGGTTGTGTGCAGTCTCCCAGGCATCAAACCACCACTGTAGGAATTGACGAATGTGCTGTTTAGGTGGACCAGTGACTATATGTACTAATAAATGAACCTGACCCTGAGTCAGTCAGAGATGGCCATTAGCTTTGGAGCCATTGCTGGGTTTGCCAGTGCAAGATATTAACAGTTGCATGTATTTGGATATCAAGGCTTCCATGACCTAGCCAGTGGTCATCTTCAACAAAAATAGCCTCCTCTCCATTAATCTCTGATTGCCAAAAACACTACCTGCAAGCTTAAGCACTGTTCTGAGAAAGCAGCTATTGCACCTACATATTCAGGCAGTCCCAGGCACCAGTGTTTTCCAGGAGCCTGCTTGCCTTCATGAATGGATCCTCAATAATGAGGGATTCTTAATGAAGTTATGTCCATTCATCTTGATGAAACTTCAAAATTCAGCATTGAACAGATACAATTCATGTCATATACTTCTGTAGATGACTGTTGAGCAGATTATTTGCCTGCCGAAAATGAATCTTTGATCCTTTGATTTGGTGGCGCTATGTAATAATCTCCACAAAAGGCAACTGTCTTCTGTATTGTGGTGGTCTGCTACCTTCTCCGCAATCTCAACCTGCAGAAAAGGAAGGTTTTTACACTAAAAGGCTATGACTGTTCAGCAATCTTCATTCAACAGGAGTGTTGTGCATGAGGATGCTAAGCAGGTAGTGCAGGGTATGAGGAAATTCAGTCAATAAAGCCAGTCAACTTTTATTATCTATCACTTCTTTCCTGTTCCAGAAGTGGAGAGTGGGTCCTGTGCACTATGGTCTCATTTTAAGACAGAATTAAGGCAATTTATTTTTCTGTCAGGGTTGTGGAAATCTGTGGAGTACTAGAGGCTGGGTCTTTAAATTCTGAGGAAGGGCCTGTGCCCGAAACGTCGAATCTCCTGTTCCCTGGATGCTGCCTGACCTGCTGTGCTGTTCCAGCAATAAAGTTTCAACTTTGATCTCCAGCATCTGCAGACCTCACTTTCTCCTCTTTAAATTTATGCAATGCTAAGTTAGAGTTTTGACAAGGGAGTCAAGGGTTATGGGATATAGACTGGAAGGTAGAGCTGAAACCACAACCAGATCAGTGACATTTTATTGAATGATATTACAAGCTAGAATCTATTCCTGTTCCTATGAGCTTATGATTAAGATTTGATAAACAGCAACAGTATATTCAAGCTATCAAAATATTAGATATGGAGCCAGTACAAGTTTTCTCATCACCTGGCAACATAGAAGCATGAGATTATGCATTTTGTTAGAATGGACAGAGATAAATTTTAAAAACACAAAAAGAACTGTGGATGTTGGAAATCAGAAACTAAAACTGAAATTGCTGGGAAAACTCAAAGTTGTGGCAGAACCTGCACAGAGAAATCAGAGGTAACATTTTGGTTCCAGTGACCCTTCTTCAGAATTGATTGTAGGTTGGAAATGCCAGCCTTTTCCTAGCTTTAATCAGTTGTGAAGAAGGGTCACTGGACTCAAAACATTAACTCGGCACAGTTGCTTCCAGACATGCTGAGTTTTCCCCAACAATTTCTGCTTTTGTTATACAGTAAGTCTTGGGGCAGTTCAAGCAAAGAGCCTCTGGCCAATTGGAGGCTGGCAACTTGTGAATGAGCCTGCACTGGTTCTTCAAGGTGGAGTGGCATGCTATAGTCATGGAACTGGCTTTCATGGTTGCCCACCAGTAGCTTTTGAGGCAGAAGGACACACCTGACTGCAGTTAAACCAAGGGCAATTCTCCACTGAGCCAATTAAAGCCCTTGAAGTAAATTAATGACGACCAACTGCCCGTGTTGCTGTTTAACTGGCAAAGGAAATATCTCATGCCAAGTCACTAGTGACCACGAGAGGTCGTTATTTCAACGATTTGTTAAAATATCAATCGTCAGTACAGTATGGCATTGCAGTGATAGTATATTCAAACTACATGTTGGTATTGACGCTGTACGAAAATATTTTAATGCAGGCTGTTGATTTAATAATTTTCACATATAAAATGAAATCATTGCGTTTGGTCCTCACAGTACTTAACAGTAAAGTTGACATACAACGCATGTGTCTACTAAACTTCAATTTTTTATATTTGTTATTCTGAACTGTTATTGAAATAAATTATTCAATGTGTCGCCGAATGATTTAGTGGAAGATAAGTTTTTTTTCACATTAACCGGCTTTTTGTCTCATTTTCTGTTAGTGGGATCTTGCTATGCTAGAAACTCAGAGCCTTAAGTACTCTTATTACAATAAGCAATCCATTAGCTACGATGGATTTTGGGACATTTTCGCGATGTGAAAAGTATTCAACTTACATGAAAATGCGTTCCCACTATTTATGACACCCTTAAGAGTTTAATGAAAATTGTTGCTTAATGAAGTACATTTTAGCATGACGGACGCGTTCTAATACTTCAATAAAGTGGTCTCATTTATAATAAAATAGATTTGAAATTGGAAGAATTGTTTATAAATCTTAAAATCAAAATATGAAATTACAGAATAAAAACCGAAAGAAGTACGAATGCATTAAGTTTTGAGGAAGGGTCACTCGACCCGAAACGTTAACTGATTTTTCTCTACAGATGCTGCCAGACCTGCTCAGTTTTTCCAGCAATTTCTGCTTTTGTATATGTTTCTACACGTAATCTTGATCGCATTACTCTACTGTGTGTACCTCAAGTTGCATAAATTAAAATTGTACGCCAGTTATAACTAAGGAGTAAAAGAAAGATTAACACGATTAAGTTACATATATGGTGAATAATGAAAACGAGTTTTAATTTTAAAAAGGTATATAATTTTAGGCGCAATCAAATATAAACGTATCAACATGGACGTAAAGAAAAGCATGACTCGACATTGAGAAGGTTCATAATGCGATAAGCTTTTACAGCAGGGTGGCTAAGTAACCTTGCAATATGTCACCCATAAATCTTCTCCAAGAGTATCATTTTGCACAATTGAATCTTGGAGTGTACTTTTTCGTATCGGAGAAAGCAGGTTCTGTTAGCAGCATCACATAGTTTAATAGTGATTTCTTAAAACTGAAAGGCTGTGCAAATGACTGTTTTGTTGAAAGAACTGTTTTTTTCTCATTGAAAGATGCTATACACTTCCAGTTCTCTTTCAATTCTCTTATTGGCGTGGCAATCCTGCAGTAGGTCTCCTTTCCTTTGCCACTCAGTGACATCACTTTGGCGACCCCAATTAGATTTGTTGTCACGTGTACTTAAGTACAATGAATAGTTTGGTTTTGCTTGCAGTACAGCCAGATGGTAACATACAAGGACATGCAAATCATAGGGTGAATGAACAGAGCCAGGCATTCAAAGTTACTGCTACATAGGTGGTGTACAAAAGCAAAATCAACAGTCTAATAACAGCAGGGAAGAAGCTGTTCATTGGTACAAGTGTTTAAGCTTTTGTATCTTCCGCCTGACAGAAGAGTTGAAAGAGATTCTCACCTGGATGGGAGGGGTATTTGATGATGTTACTTGCCTTTCAGCAGCAACAGGAAGTGTAGATGGAGTAATTGAATGAGAGGTTGGCTTAATTGATGAGCTTGGCTGTGTTCACAACTTTATGAAGTTTCTTATGGTCCTGGGCAGAGGAGCTGTGATGCATCCAGATAGAATGCTTTCTATGGTGCATCTGTAGAAGTTGGTGAGGGTCCTTATGAACATGGTAAGTTTCCTTAGCCTCTTGAGGAAGAACAGGTGTTGTGACTTTTTGACAATCGCATCTACGTGGATGGTCTGGGACAGATAGTTGGTAGTGGTCTCTCCTAGAAACTTGACTCTCTGGACCCTCTCCACTTCAGCTCCACTTATGTTGATAGGAGTGTGACCTCCTCCTTTCTTCTGAAGTCCATGATCAGCTCTTAGTTCCAGTTGCAGTTAGATGTGGAGTTCTCCAATGTCTATTGATCCCTGGGAATTTAGAAGTTTACAGAAATAGCCCTCCTAGTTTATGTCAGAAAAATAGTCTATCAGGAAGAAAAGCCCTAGTGGGCGTCTGTAAACAGTTGGTAAAATTGAAGCCAGAAGCAAAAGTCTTGTCTGGTTAAGATTATATTTACTCTAATTTTCTTGCTAAACTTTAGCAGTACAAAAACCATTGTTTTAACAAATCACAGTAATTGCACTGTTTCACTTAACATTTGTATTGTTTATTCATATTTCTTAATTGACATTATCTTAGTAAAATTGAAAGATAATTAAACAGGGGATACACTAATATCAGGAAATCGTCTAGGCAATAAAAAGTATTTTCGACTTGGTAAAACTCCATTACTAGTGAATGAAGTTAAAGGAAAAATAAACCACTTGCATTTATAATACAGTTGAAATGAGCGCATTTAGAATGACAGTTTGAAAAGAAATGACAAAATATTTAAGAAGAGGAACCAAAACAAGTGGAAAATAACGGTTTTGAATAGTTGTAACGTGTCATTCAGTGAATAAAATTGAAAATCCAAGATCAGGGTTATTGTAAATTCCAATAAATACATTAAACCGGGCTATCAAGAGCAGCAAACAAATTTTGCAAAGTATTTTATGAAATAAAAGAAAGATGAGTCATACTGCAGTGAATGGCTATGAATTTTATACGGGATAAACAAAGCCTAAACAACTGACATCATCTTATCATTCAAATCCTGTTATGTAATAACCGTTTTCTTACACCCATTATGTTTCACTTAAAGCATAAATCATGTAACATCTCAAGCGAAATGTTAACTTTGTTGGCCCTGTATTGTTCAGCTAAACATTAGAAAAACGCAGTTTTAAAAAATAAGTTTTCTAAACAACATTGACATTGACTAAGCAACATAGATTGTCTACAGTTACATATAATTCATACCTGGATACGGAAATTTACATTTTTGTACAGATTTTGTATTTTAAACCGGTTAGAAATTGCAAATACCAGTTAGCGATGTCATCGTTTCACCTGTAATGCCTAAGTCTCATTTAAGCACGGGGTGTTATTTTTAATTAACATTTGGTTAAAAAAGATCTATCATTATAAATCAATAGAGATCAGAGTTTTTTTTAAAAAATCATACATAATTCGTGCCAATTCCAAAGCACAATAAATAAATATTTGGATACTGTAGACTCCATTTCCGATGTGAGGCTTTGCAGTTACGAAAATGAAAAACAATGCCATATGTGGCAGTAGGTATTTGGAAAATTGCCAATATTAGTACGATCTTTAAAGCAAAGGTATGGGGTATCTCATAAAAAATGAAGTGCATTGCAAGGATTCGCAGAAAATAAATTAATATTTCAGGTCTGCTGAAACCTCGTACAGATAATGACAGACTTGCTCAGTATTCCCAGCATTTTCTTTTAATTTCAGATTTATACTGTCTTGTTTTTTGAGTGCTTCGTTTGCGCTAAGGAGCGGTAGACATAACTCCTTGCATTACTTGAATGGCCGTGACAGTTGGATGGGCAACAGGGCAGAAGGGGTGCGTTACTCAGAATGGAAAGAGGCGATAGCGCGCCACGCCAATTGATCAGTTTGCTCAGTCGAGCCCCGCCTACTGCCTGACTTCTCAGGCTCCGGCGATTCTCGCGCTGTTGTTCTGTTTATAAAGTTCCAGGAGAGTCAGCGGAGGGAGCACGAGGACAGGAGAGCGCGAGGAGGCGCGGGGACAGTGACCGCTCGCCCATGGCTCTGCCGGACAACGCCAGTACTATCATGGGCAGCGAAGAGCCACCTTTCCCTGAGATCGTAGAGCTGAATGTCGGCGGCCAGGTATACATCACCCGCTACTCCACCTTGGTCAGTGTGCCCGACTCCCTCCTTTCGCAGATGTTCAGGCCGAAAAGCGGGTTGGGGCTGGCGAGAGACGGTAAGGGGCGTTTCTTCATCGACCGAGACGGTTTTCTTTTCCGTTACATCCTGGATTACATGCGGGACCAGCAGCTGGTGCTTCCCGATCACTTCCCCGAGAGGAGCAGGTTGCAGAGGGAGGCCGAGTACTTCGCACTTCCTGAACTGGTCAAAACGCTGAGCCCCAAACTCAGCAAACAGAACTCCATCAACGACGACACCTGCCCCAGCGACCCTGAGGACGGCTCGCCCACTACGGATGCGATCCGCAGCATGGTCTCGGTCTCGGCGATGGCCAGCGGGACCGGCAGCGACAGGAGAGCCGGTTTCATCACCATCGGTTACCGGGGCTCCTACACGCTGGGCAGGGACAGCCAGACTGACGCCAAGTTCAGAAGAGTAGCCAGGATCATGGTCTGCGGGAAGACGGCTCTGGCCAAAGAGGTATTCGGGGAGACTCTGAACGAGAGCAGAGATCCGGACCGGCCTCCTGAGCGCTACACGTCCCGTTACTACCTGAAGTTTACTTTCCTGGAGCAGGCGTTTGACAGGTTGGCAGAGGCTGGCTTCCACATGGTGTCCTGTAACTCCACCGGAACCTGCGCCTTCGCTCACGATCAGACCGATGACAAGATATGGACCAGCTACACTGAATATATTTTCTACCGTGAGTGACCTGTGCATCACCAACCTCTGCCTGCTCTTCCCCAAATGATTAGATCTAAACCCGATCCACCACCCTTAGAACTGCCCTAAATGCTCCTCTGTGTGCCATTGCCGCTCACCCAATTGCTCACGCTTTCCAATTCATTTGGGTGGATGAACTTTTAAAATTATGGTCTGTTACAATTTTATTTGGAAAATGATGCTGTTTAAATTGATATATCAATTTGTAAGCGAACACAAAGTTTTGTAGTCTAGGGATGTGTTTGGATGTGGTGCCCATTTGGTAATTGGCACGTCTCCCAGTGCCTTCAGCAGCCTGGTAGTGTCTGAGGTAAAAATAATTTTAAAACAAAACAAAAACGTATGGCAAGCGACAGAGGAACTTCTTCATAAGTAAACAACAATGTATAAAACAACTGATTTTTGCACGTCAGTTGAGGATTAGTGAACTGTCATTATTTCATGAAAAGCAAACTGTGTTTGTGCTCCCTACTCAGAATATTTAAAGGGAAGGCTAAAGGTGGGGACAGTATTTCAATTGACTGCAGCAAGGATGCAAAAGTGAATTTTAAAGAGATTTGCCATTTTCTCACATCATAGTGTTCTGAGCTTAAAGAAATAAGGTTTGTATCTTAAAATAAAATGTTGCCAAATAACGCATCGCCTTTAAAAAAAGATAAACACTTTTAAATTTCATAGTGAAATTACTGTTGTAAAATTTTGGATCAGTCTGCATGGGCCAGGATATTTGTGCAGATATTTCCAAATGAACCTTGATGTTTCCTATGATATGCGTATGTGACATTGTTAAAAAAATAAAGCTATTTTGTGACTAAATCAAATGCCAAAGCCTTCATAGTTTAATTTGTATCTTAAATAGTGAGTTTTTGATACACAAGTTTTAATCTGTTTGGAATTAATTTTTACTGCAATCAAGCAGTGTTCAGTAGATTTGCAAAGGTTAAGAGCTAGTTGGTTCAACAATAAACTCATCTTAACCCTGATGAGCTGATAGATAGCTAGTGAACATGAAGATTTGTTTCAAAGACAGCTTATAAAAAAAGTTATAGTGGGCACTTCCCTGGAAAGTACTTAAAGATCAACTCTCCCAAATGGACTATAAGGTACACAGAAGCAAGTGTAATGTCTGTATATTCATGTTGTTTTTAAACTTCAAATATTTAGTAAAGTAGTATACAAATGAATCAAAATTTAAACTGTTTTAGAACTGAAATTATTTCAAATTTCTTTGATCCAGCACCAATGAGAATTTTATTTTGACAAAACATTGCTGCCTTGACCTGGATTCACTTTGTGCTTCTTATGTTATTAATGACATAAATATTTGAAGTGACCTACTGTCACTACTGGGTTTTAGCACAAACAACACAAAAACTTTGCTTTTTCATGTTATCTGTTATAAAAAAAGGTATCAGTGGTAAATGCTAGTTACATTTTTGATAACTAACTTGTAAATGTTACTGAGCCAAGCTCCATATTGATGATTTTATTGATTTTTGGAGAGATCCTTATTAACCCTCGTTGTTTACATAAATGTAGGATAATTTGTCTTGCTCAGAAGCTGAAACTTAATTTAAAAAATCTCTTGTGTACCTTTTGTATTCTGTATCAAAGCAGAAAGATTGAATGGAATATAGGTGATAGCCTTCATACATTTGTATTGTTTCCTATGCAGTTCTAAACACCTCTTCCTCCCCCCACCCCACCCACCCAAACATTCCATACAACTGTATTAAAACTGTCTCTAGTATGAGATGTGAAGTTAGTTTTGTCACCTGCTAATACATGATTTCTACATGTATATTCAAATGTAATGGGCCTTCTTAGGCTCTCAACCTCATAGCAGTACTTTTATAAGAGATATTTGGCCATCTCAGATTGTTTGTGTAAAATAGATATCTTAGCCGTGCCATTTAGACACAATGTACTAAATATGTGAGAAATGAAAAGTCAAACAAATGGGAGGTTAATGAATGGCCTGAGAATTCCCTGTTGAACTGATCAGAAAACATGTCTCAAGAGTGATGGTTAATATGCTTCTGGCTCTGGCATTTGTGTACTTTGTATGTTATTGGACTACAAGCTGCTTTGTTAAACATATCACTGAAACCCATTTGTAACTGTTACAAGTATACCAAATGGGAGTAATTAGATGTAATGTTCTTCAGTCTTCAAGTTCCAAACTATTTAATTTGGAAGCTTTAAGTAAAAACACAGAAATTGATAGATACCTGGAAAGGATTGATAATAAGGAATACAGAGATCGTATAGGAAAATGACACTGAGGTAGATGGTCAGCCCTGATAAAACTAAATGGCAGATCAGGCTTGACCAGCTGAATCGCCCAACCTTGCTCCTATGTTCCCAAGCATTTTGCTTGAAAAAAAACATTTCTTTTTCAGGCACAGGCCTGGAGGGCCAGAGGGCCTGTTCCTGTGCTGTCATTTTCTATGTTCTTTTAGTGCATTCTGTGCAACATCACATCCAAGTGGTTAATGCCTGCTTCCTTTAACATTCTGTGCTTCACTTTGAATGAAAGTTTAATAACTAAAACATTTTTTCAAATAAGCCCAAAATATTCTAACAGCTAACTAATATAACTATTTTTGCTTCTCAATGTAAGTGTGTATTGAAGATTTTGAATTACAAGAATTGGACTTAATCAGACAGATATTGATATATCTTTAAGTATTTCAGAAAGATAATCTCATTGTCTAATTCTTTTCAAAGATCTAGTCCAACTATTTTGCTTTTTTACAGACACCGATTGATTAGTTTTTTTTTTCCAGGATCAAAATAATCAGAATGAATCCAATGACTTAGTATTTCATTAATAACTCAGACCTCCATAATCACCTTGTGTCAACCAGCTTTAAAAAAAATGTATGCTCATACCATGTGTAGTTTTTGGAGTTAGCATATCAGTAAAAACATGACACTCCCTCTCCAACAATTTTCTGTCTACTTTGTATTCCATCACAGGAATTCACCCATATTTGTCCATACCTTCACCAACCCAAAGGATAGATTAATCTGGCTGCAGATTTGTTAATACTATAATGTTTTTCAGTTGAAAATGACTAGGAGTTGATGCTATTTAGCTAGATTTGTGCTGTGCCAACAGTTTGTAATTTTCCTGTGTCACTTTGTTTGCATAACTCTTAGTGCAGCGTAAGCTTGTCATAGTGTATGTGCCAGAGCTTGTGGGAGGGTAATAGAAGACATATATAATCCTCATGCTGAGACATCAGCTTGCTGTCATCCTTTAATGCTTCTTTAATATTTTACAATTTTAAAAAGACTTTGGGTCACAAAAATCCTTTACCCTACAATCCGAAATGCAGAAAGGTAAAATGATATAGCGCAAAGGTTTATACAATTAATTAATGCTGATTCAGATGCTGATTTTTAGAATTGAATGGAAAAGTCAACTTTCTACTCATTAGTTCCTCCTATAGCTATTAAACCTTATTGATTTTATTTTTACATAGTTTAGTTTGCAAGACAAAGTTTTGAAGAAAAGTCATAAACAGGGCTAAGTGTGATCCATTTAAATCATGGTCTCTTTGATGAAAGATTGTTGTAGAGCGAGGAAGGAATGCAATTTCTCAGCCTCTGTGATCCAAATTCAAGTCAATTATTCAATAACAATTTATAAATACATAGAATCTTTAACGTATCAAAACATATTAAACTCCTTCACACACTATCATCGCACAGCTAAATAAAGAGGTCTCAGTTGTAGCAATAAAATAGGTTGGCTCTGAGGAAGGTCTTAATGGAAGGGTGAGAGGCAGATAGGTTTAGGAGGGAAATCTAAAGCATAAATGGTTGACAGCTTATGATAAGATGAAGGGATAGGAGTACACACCAGACTTCATAGCTTGAGTTTTCTTGGACGAGGTTTTTCAGCTGAGACGGAGCAAGGCTGTGAAGGGATTTAAGCAAGAGGATGAAATTGGAAGCATTGAAGAAGCAAAAGCCAATGTGAAGCTTTCTGTTTGATGTAGAATAGGGTGTGAGAAGCAAAGTTTTGGATTAACTTAACTTTATGAAAGATGAAAATTGGAGGCTGGCCAGAAGAGCATTGGAACTATCAATTCTGGAAGTGGCACAAAATGAGTGATGATTTCAACAGGTGAAAAGGGAGAATGGTGAAAAAGAGCAGTTACAGTGGTGCAAGTAATCTTATGGTGCTAGAGGATATTCAGTCTGAAACTCATGTTGAAGTCACACAGGATTTAAATGTTGTTCACAACCCCATCAAGAACATTCTTACCCAAGCTGAGAAGATACACCTAGATAATAATTTGTATTAAGGATTGCGATTTACTATGTTTTCCCCTTGCTAACTCAGGAATACACAAATCAATTATATCTCTCATCTAGCTAGCCTAATTAAATTCAGTCAACTCAACAGAAACCAGGACTGAAACCTGGTATTCTGTCGATCAATATCAAACACAGGCTCAGTTTAAATAAGCAAGGTGTCCAAAGTAAGCTTGACACTTTAAGGTAACATTAGAATAAAAACACGAAAAATAAATTTGTGTTGCCTATTGAAATAGCTAGAAACCAGGTCATTTCTCATTTCTAAAAGATGTCACATAACTTAGATAAAGTTGAATTTTGATATGAGTTTTAGATGATTGCCCCATAACATATTTGTCCTAACCATCTTCAGTATTTAGGATTTTTGACAAATTTTAGATATCAACGTATCAAGTTTATCAAATTGAAAATGAACTTGATTTGTTTGTATTTTACATTCTGGATGTAAGCTACAATGCCAAAATCCTGTTTGTTCAGGTTTGCGCCAAATGTGTGTAATTTGTATATAAAGTTCTTGCAGGGCAAACAGTGAATGAGGCTGGTAACTTTCTTTCCATCTGTCATTGGTGTCGAGTTGTTTTTCTGTGCTTTAATAAAGTCTCATTTCAACCCAGATCTCACTCAGTCATGAGTTAATCTGCATTGTTAGAATGGAACAAAAAAAACAGATATTTTCACTCGGTTAGAATTGACTAAGTGTTGCTGGCCCTTACTGAAAAGTATTACAACTAATGGTGCTAGTCTGTGCACTTGGGAGCATAAAGAGAATCCAGCACTGCAGTTTACAAATGGTTAGTCTGTTTGGAACTTCCTTGGCCATCAAGAACAATCTTCAGCAAGAAACCTAAAGTCAGAATTGCAGCTTTAAATGTATGGAGCTGTAAACATGATTGATTCTGCAGACACTGGAGTTTGAGCTGCATCAGATTTTCACTCTAATCAATGCAATGATAGTACAGTCATATAAAGATGGCATGAATAAATTGTCGACTGTTTCACCACAGAATGGAAATCAATGACATGCACATATTAGATATTTTCTCATCAACCTGTTCAGGATTATTATTACACTTCTCTAAGGTAGGTGGAACTTGAACCCAGGCCTCCTCTCTCAGAAGTAGGAATACTACCGCAATACCACAAGATCCCTCAATATATCTTTAGTCAATCAAATAGCAAGATTGGTAAGAGGCATCACAATGCAGTGGTAACTGAAGACAGGATGGAAAAAAAGTTATGAAACAATATTATAAACCATCTTTGACAAAATCGTAAATATGCAAAAGTGACTCCGAAGTTAGTCAGCAGAGAACAATTGGTAGAGCTTGTTTGAGAGGCAGAACAGTATGGTGAACCCTATATGAATCTGGGATCTTTTGGTACAAGACAAAAACTGAGTTTTTTTTAAACCAGTCAAATTGAAGAGTCTTTACTGAATCACACAAGCTTTAATCATAGCATCCATACAGTGTGGAAACATGCCCTTCAGCCCAACAAATTCACACTGACCCCTGAAGAGTAGCCAACCCAGACCCATCCTCCCTACCCGATTACTCTACATTTACTCCTGACTAATGCACCTAACTTACACGTCCCTGAACACCACGGGCAACTTAGCATGGCCAATTCACCTAACCTGCACATCTTTGGATTGTGTGAGAAAATCAGAGCACCCAGAGGAAACCCACGCAGACACAGGGAGAAGGTGCAAACTCCACGCAGACAGTCACCCAAGGCTGGAATTGAACCCAGATCCCTAGCGCTGTGAGACAGCAGTGCTAACCACTGAGTCACTGAGCTACCGTTGTTGGGGACACACTGGGATCAAGGTCAGGAGAGGATTTGTATAATCATGTGGAAATCTAGACGATTAGTGAGTCTGTCAGGAGCTTTTTTACTCAACCACCACAAGCATTTCAGTTAACATATTTGATATTCAACGCACAATGTCTGCTGGATGTGATGAGGACCTGCATGATGTGATCCAAACTCCAGTCTTTATAGGGCCAATTTAATAATGCAATTTATAGGAGTTAATGATTGCAAAAATGAAGAGCAAGGTTAATATTGGAGGTGAGACAGGAAATGCCTGAGCCATATAGAGCATAGAGATGTACAGCATGGAAATAGACCCTTCGGTCCAACCCGTGCATGCCGACGACATATCCCAACCCAATCTAGTCCCACCTGCCAGCACACGGCCCATATTCCTCCAAACCCTTCCTATTCATATACCCATCTAAATGTCTTTTAAATATTGCAATTGTACCAGTCTCCACCACTTCCTCTGGCAGCTCATTCTATACATGTACCACCCTCTGTGTGAAAAAGTTGCCCCCTAAGTCTCTTTTATATCTTTCCCCTTTCACCCTAAACCTATGCCCTCTAGTTCTGGACTCCCTGACCTCAGGGAAAAGACTTTGCCTATTTATCCTATCCATGCCCCTCATAATTTTGTAAACCTCTATAAGGCCACCTCTCAGCCTCCGATGCTCCAAGCAAAACAGCCCTAGCCTGTTCAGCCTCTCCTTATAGCTCAAATCCTCCAACCTTGGCAACATGCTTGTGAATCTTTTCTGAACCCTTTAAAGTTTCACAACATCTTTCCAATAGGAAGGAGACTAGAATTGCACACAATCTGATGTAATGAGTTGCTTGGGGCTCTAAGGATTTGCAAAGATATACTCAGCCCCAGTAATGCTGAAAGGAGGGAGAAATGTGTGAAACCAAGAGGACAAAGCAGTGAAGACGGACCGAAGAAAGTCAGTATAACTGCACTTTTACCTAGATCCTGCTGTGTCCAACACCTTATAATGACTTAGAAAGCATACAACAAATCTTCAATCTGCCTTATCCCTGTTATTGTTCTCCTTCTACATATTTTATCAAATTCCCAACTAATGCAGCATTGCCACTCTCAAAAAAGCATCCTCTTTTATCAGGTGAAACATCTTTAGCTTATAATCACATGTTCTCTTCCTCTTTGCAGGAGAACACGAGCACATGATGAAGAAAACTGGAGATGGACCTCTACATGTTTCCCAATACTTAACTGCAGATAAAGCATTTAAGTATTTGTGTTGTTTCCTTCAAATAGCAAACAATTGTGATAGAAAAGGACAAAAGGCAAGATAAATTGGGCGTCCCAACAAAATCACATAATCTTCCATGCCTACATTGAAAATCAGTGTAAGGCTGCAACTGGGCTCCACCAGCTGCATTAAAACACAAAACAGATGACACTCTGCATGCAAGAAATTACCATCTTCAATAGTGAAGGGAAGTACACAACAAAAAGAGGCAAATGAGGTAGGGAGGTTAGGAGGTTTCTGAAAGAGTTCCAGAACTTAGGACATTGACAGCTGAAGACACTGCCAATAATTATGGAGTTGTTAAAGTTGGGGGTCCTCAAGAAGGCAGAATTAGAGCAATGCTGGTATATCAAAGGTTTGTTGAATTGGAGGAAATTACACGGAGAGGCAGGAGTGAGGCCACGAAGGTATTGAAATCATTACAAGATTGATCTATTCAATCATTGACTCAGACACCTTGCAATTTACAGGGCCCACACAGACAAATATTTGGGATTTTACCTGGTGATGTCCACTTCACAAGTGACCAAATGCAAATAGTAGTGACAGGTTCAACAGTGGAGAGCCTCACTGGCATATACAGCTCTCTCCAACTTCTCCAGAGCTGGACAGCGATGCTGTGCTCTATAGTCTGTGAATTGAAATAAAACATCATTGAGTAGCAGAGAATTTTTAATGCACTGACTGGCTTTTGAAGCATACTGACCATGTCTGCAGAGAAAATGAAAGAGTCTTCATCTAACATTTATGTTTTGGTGATGGAGGGTGCTGTGATGATGTCTTTTTGCATAAGTTCAGTGGCCAGCAACATGGACACTTAAATGCAACAATGAAATAGATGAATGCACATCTTGTCCACTGCTAAATAGACTCTGCAATGTCTATGATGTTGAAGACAGTCTGAGATATCTTACAATGTCACATTAATCTGCACCAAAATGCATTTCAGCACAGAAATAGGAATGAAACATAACTGACCATTGAGAAAAATACCGACAAATGGGACAAGGAAGTGGAGACTTCATGCAGTGCTTCCACCTTTTGTCTATTTCCCCACCTCAACAATCAGTAGCTATCATGCTGTCTTAGATGATTGTGTTTGCCGCTGCACAGTTGCAGTTTTAGCAGTCCTTGATGTGGTCTGTATTGTCTCCAAAATCCTGGAAGTTGCCTGACAGAGGCATCTCAGCAGCTACAGCAGGAATCCAAGCAACCCGCCTCTCCATCTATTCAAGGAATAATTTTTAATTGCTGCTGGGTGTGGAATGGTGGTGCTTAAAAGCATCAAGAAAATGGGTTTCTTGGAGATTTGGGTGTTTATATAGATAGAATAGAAATGGAGATATTTATGTAGAAAATGGGAGCAGGAGTAGACCATTCAATTGAGCCCTGTTCTTCCATTCAATATGATCATGGTTCATCGTCTAACTCAGCACCCTGCATTCACTTTCTTTCCATACCCTTTTATCCCTTCAGCCCTAAGAACCAAATCAAAGTCCTTTTTGAAAACACCCAATGTTTTGGCCTTGATCACTTTCTATGGCAAAGAATTCCACAGACTCCAAGATTGCTGCATGAAGAAATTTCTCCTCGTCTGTGTCCTCAATGGCCTACTCCATATCGTTAAGTTGTGTCCCCTGGTTCTGGACTCCCCAGTCATCAGGAACATCCTATGTTTATCCAGCCTAATCCTTTTAGAATTTCATTGATTTGTATGAGGTCTTCCCTCATTCTTCTGAGCAATGGTTAACACTACTGCCTCACAGAGCCAGGGATGCAGGTTCAACTCCAGCCTCAAGTGACTTTCTGTATTGAGTTTTCACATTCTCCATGTGTCTCTATGGGTTTCCTCCAGGTGTTGCAGTTTCCTCCCACAGTTCAAAGATATGCAGGTTAAGTGGATTGGCCATGCTAAATTGTCCATAATGTCCAGCGATGTACAGGTTAGTTGGCTTAGCCATGGGAAATGCAGGGTTACTGGGTACTGGAGTGGGTCTGGGTGGGATGCTCTTCAGAGTGTCGGTCTGACTTGATGGGCAGAATGGCCTGCTTCCACACTGTAGAGATTCTATTCTATGATTCTAAAGTGAACATAGTCCTAATTAATTCAGACTTAATCCCAGGAATCAGTCTGATAAATGTTTATGCACTCCCTCCATAGCCAGAACATCCTTCTTCAAGTAAGAGGCCAAAACTATATAATATTCCAAGTTTGTCTCATGAAGGGCCTGTATGATCACATCAAGACATCCCTTATCCTGCAGTCAAATCTTCTTGCTATGGAAATAGAAACATACCATTTCTTTCTTCACTGCCTACTGTACATGTTTACTTTTAGCAATTGGTGAAAATACACCCAAATCTCATTGCACCTCTTCCTTCTCCAATCTATCATTATTCAACTAATAATTGGCATTCCTGTTTTTGTAACCAAAGTGAACACCCTCACAGTTATCTGCATTATATTCAGCTGCCATGCATTTGCACACCCACTTAATTTGTCTAAATCATATTGAATCATCTCTGCATACCCCTCACAGCCTCCCATTCAGCTTTGTGTCATCTGAAAACTTAGAAATATTGTATTTATTTTCCTCATCTAAATCATTAATATATATGTTGTGAATATCTGGGATCCAAGCTGTGATCCCTGTGGTATCCCATCAATCACTGACTAACACTCAGAAAAACATCCTTTATTCCTATTCTTTGTTTTCGATATGCCAATTTCGCAATCCCATATACTTTCAATTTATATGCTAATCTCTAATGCAGAATCATACTGAAAACCCTCTGAAAGTCTAAGTAAGACGTATTCAGTGGGTCCCCATTATCAACTCAACTAGTTACATTCTGAAAACATTCCAGTAGATTTGTCAAGAATGCTGTCTCCAACACTGGACCTCAATTAGAAACATACAAACATGGAATATCAGAAGAGGAGTAGGAATGTGAACCAGTCAAATGATAATCTAACTCAATATTCTGTTCCAATTTTTGCCCTTATCCTTTGATGCCTTTAGTCCTGAGAACTTGATTTAAGTCTTTCTTGAAAACATTCAATGTTTTTGCCTCAATCACTTCTTCGGGCAGAGAATTCCACATCCTTGCCACTGTCCGGATGAAGAAATTTCTTCTCATCTCAGTTCTCATATCCTGAAATTGGTTCCGGACTTGCTGGTCATCAGGAACATACTTCCTGCATTTACCCTATCTAGTCCTGTTATAATTTTATAGGTTTCTATGAGATAACCCTCACTCTCCTAAACATATTGTGAATATTGTGGCTCTTCGCATCTGTTTTTCACACATCCTGCTATCCCAGGAATCAATCTGGTAATCCTTCATTACACAACTTCCACAGTAATCTCTCCATTTCCCTGACTAAGTGTCTCAATGTGTTTGATGCCTTCCTGTTGACTGAACTTTCTCCATTTTGGTTGGTCCCATGCCAAGAAACTGCATTTGTCAGTGGAGATGTTGAACTCTTGAGAGATACATTGAGAATGACTGTGATGTGTTTTTATGTTCTCTTGGGAGTTTCATGTCATGACTCATTTCAGATTTGAGCAGGTACTTTGGGAGTCAGGTGTGAGGCATATGAATATTATGTCCTGCAATCACAAGCAGTTTTGCTGATTAATACCTCAATGATGGGTTTATTGTCTTGGGAGCAGATGCTGCTTTTGGACTGCCTTCTTGCCAATGAATTTGCAGGATCTTGCTAAAGGACCACTGTTGGTACTTTCTCATTTCTTTGAAGTACCTATTACTGATTCTTGAAGTCTCCAAAGCTTTTGGAGTGTGGAAATTACTGTTGCCTGGAAAACCATGATCTTAGTCTTGGGTTGAGATACTGGTTCTCAAGTACTCTTTTGCTCAGTTGTTTGAGCTGACATTTTAGAGGAGATAATGAATTTATGCATCTACATTTGCTTTTGTTGAAAGAAGACTCCCCAAGATATGGAAAGTGATCCACATTTCCCATGATCTCACCTCTTACCTTAACTAGTGGGAGGTGTTGCGGTGTGGGAGATAATTTCTCATTCTTTTTCTGATTATTTCTTGAAATGACCATTTTTTTTCATGCTTCAGAGAAGGAGGCGATAATGATCCAGAGCTCAATTTCTAAGTGAGTACACACTTATGTGTCCTCTGACTTTTGGAGCTAAATGACTGAGTTTGGAGTAATTTTGATTTTGCATTGAATGAGCTGTAGCTTGAACAGTTTCATGTCTGATCTATAATTCTGGATATCTGTAAGTAATTTGCCGGATGTGAAGCATGGAATTGCAGCATAAAAGATGGAGAATAGGGTTGTTGCAACAGCAGACCATCTTCACTGAGATAGAATCTGTGGTTGTTCAGCTGGTGAGGATCATGGTCTCAAAGCCATCTCTGCTTCCTCGAGATTAACCATTCTTCTAACATGCTGATTTATCATTCCAACTCTATGAGCTCTTTTATTGCATATTAGTCTTTTGTGTTGCCACTCTTTTTTGTTTCTTTTTAGCGTGCTAAGATATAGATAATCAGATTTAACTCAATTTATTTCCTTGGATTTCTGGCATACATTTTCTCTTGTTAGCCCCTTGTTTGAGTTCTATTTCTGGTTTATAACTTATATCTTCTACTGTGAAGACAAACACAAAATGCTTATTATTTGACTGAGCTGTTTTTTCATTCCCCGTGATAATTTATACTGATTCTGCTTCTAAGGGATCAATGTTTGCTTTAATTACTTTCTTCCTTTTTAGTAGTTCATTAAAACAATTACAGTTTTTTTCTTAATATTCCCAGCTAGTTTACTCTCATAATCTGGTTTCTAGAATAATTTCAATAATTCCAGGCAATACTATAAGACTTTTCTAATTTAATAATACTATGCTGAACCTTCTTAGAAAACTACCTGATGGATCTTTATCTTTTTAAAAATGGAATGTACATTTTTAACCACTTAAACATTTTGAGTTTCATTAAATCTTTCCCAATGTTGATTTACTGCCATACCATTTAGTCTATTTACCACATTGCCCTTAGCCAGCCCACCCCTCTTGTGATGGAATACAATTTTAGGCATCATCAGATAATTTTAAACTAACCTGTCTCAGGGAAAACTGCCAGAATTGAATTGAACATAAATTTTGCAAAACTCATAATTTTATTCTCCATTAATCATAAAGGTTATACAATAGAGCAGGTGTTATGGCGTCTGCCGATGTTGTTACTGAATAAGTCAGATCACCAGACTGAAATTTGTCTTGCTAGATTTTTTTTTAATGAGTTGATTTTTTTCATGGAAGCACAAGCACCCAATGTAGCAGATCTGGTTTTAATAACAAAACAGAAGTTTAAAACCTAAAAGAAAAGATAAAATATCATAAATCACACTATTAATACATAACACAATTTCAAAAGATTTTGAAACAAGCAACAAAATACAATATTCCATCTATCCCAACAGCAAATCTTTGCAGTACACAAACATGAGAGATAAATCTTTCTCTACCACCTCTGCAGCTTTGACTTAATGGTTGTTTCAATTGCCATCTCCATCCCTTGAGTATTCACAGAACTGAGCTTTGACTTTCTTGACTTCAAATAACCTCTCAGGGTTCTAACCAAACATTTCTATTTGGAACTTGCAAACTAAAACCTTACTAATTGAGAACTGTTTTATGTAGAACATGGAACATAGAATATAGAATGTAGAACAATACAGTACAATACAAGCCCTCTGGCCTTTGATGTTATCCTATCTAAGATCAATCTAACCTGCATACCCTTGATTTTACTATTATCCATGTGCCTATCCAAGAGTTGTTTAAATGTCCCTAATGTATTTGACTCTACTACCACAGCTGGCAGAGCATTCTACGCACCCACCATCTCTGTGTAAAGAACCTACATCTGACATCTCCTCTAAACCTTCCAATCACCTTAAAATTATGCTCCTTCATGACAGCCATTTCTGCCCTGGGAAAAAGTGTCTGGCTATCCATTCTATGCCTTTCATCATCTTGCACACCTCTATCAAGTCACCTCTCATTCTTCTTCGTTCTAATAAGTAAACCCCTAGCTCCCTCAATCTTTCTTCATAAGACACGCCCACCAGTCCAGGCAGCATTCTGGTAAATCTTCTCTGCACCCTCTCTAAAGCTTCCACATCCTTCCAGTAATGAGGTGACCAGAGCTGAACACATATTCCAAGTGTGGTTATAGAGCTGCAACATAACCTTGCAGCTCATAAACTCAACCCCCGCTAATGAAAGCCAACATACCATATGCCTTCTTAACAACCATATCAACTTGGGTGGCAACTTTGAGAGATCTATGGACATGGATCCCACGATCCCTCTGTTCCTCCACACTGCCAGGAATCCTGCCTTTAACCCTGTAATCTGTATTCAAATTTGACCTTCCAATTGAATCACTTCACACTTTTCCAGGTTGAACTCCGTCTAACACTTCTCAGCCCAGCTTTGCATCCTGTCAATGTCCCATTGCAACCTACAACAGCCCTCCACACTATCCACAACTCCACCAACCTTCATGTCATTGACAAATTTAATAACCCACCTTTCCACTTCATCATCCAAGACATTTATAAAAATCACAAAGAGCAGAGGTCCCAGAACAGATCCCTGCAGAACATCACTGGTCACTGAGCTACAGGCTGAATACTTTCCATTTACTACCACCCTCTGTCTTCTATGGGCCAGTCAATTCTGTATACTGACAGCCAAATTTCCCTGTATCCCATATCTCCTTTCTGAACGAGGCTACCATGGGGAACCTTATCAAATGATTTGCTAAAATCCATGTACACCGTATCCACTGCTATATCTTCATCAATGGTGTAGCAGTGGATATGGTGTTTTGCCACATCCTCAAAGAATTCAATCTGGTTTGTGAGGCATGACCTGCCCCTCACAAAGCCATGCTGACTACCCTGTATCTCTAATGAAACTATGCTTTTCCAAAAATCAACCTCAATATATGCAATATCAACCGGGACTGATTGCAAACTGAGAAAAACCGTCTAAGCTACGGGTGTTATCCCCTAAACCTCATGCTCTTCAATGTTTATCTGGTCATAAAACTCTCCTAATGCAAACAAATTCCCATTTTCATTCCAGGAGTTATATCTGTCATACTTTGTTTGAAAAGAAAAGGCCTTCAAAAAACTAAAAAGTATATCATTAAATCTCCTTATGCACACATCACAAAATCCACATGTCACTAGTTCAAAATCCAAACTCTCAACTAAATAACTCTAAAATGTATATAAATCACACACTGCTTCTATCATTCTGGTGTAAAACTAATTTTCAATCCAATCATGCAAAATAGCCGATGATGACATTTTAAGTGGTACAATTTGGATCAATTAGAAATCTCAACAATAAAATATTATGCTTGTAATCACTGCTTAAAGATCGACATAAATACACTTTACTCCACAATTCTATATACTTTGTGGATTTGGAAACTGCACTGGAAAAAATAATACGTTGTTACAGAATTGGATTGAAAATAAATAGTTTTCTATCTATGAATTCATTCTGGAAAAAAAAACGAAAAGATAATCTTCATGGCTGTGGACCACAAAAGCTGTCAACTAAAAGTTGAGGCATTATTTTCTTTGTGACACTTTTCTGGAAGGTTTTTGTTTATAGTTTTAGGCAAGATTTTTTTCTGGACTGTACACTTCCTGAAGTTACAAATACAATGGAGTCATTGTTTGAAGTGGACAATTCAAACACAATACATAACAAATAGGATTGAAGCACTGATATGACCTTTTGATATTGATGCATTTGTTTACTGCAGGAGCAAAAATGCTTTAATATAGCTGTCAAGCTGTATCTTGGGTTTTTTTTCTAAACAGGTTCTCCAAACTGTTGGAGTCAGATGGATATCACCAATCAACTCAGCAGAGCAGGTAACAAACACAACAATGAAACAAAACTTATGCATGTGACTAGGGTGTGTTTTTATCATGTTTAATTTCTAATGCAGACTTCTTTTTTCTTACCTCAAAACTGGATTTGCTTGCTGCCCTCAGTTTTCCTTCCTGCTACAATCTAAAAGACAATTAATATTAACTAACATATGTTCTCTCCTCTCTTTGTGACATTCCGTATTATGAGTAAGGTGAAAATCTATAAAATTGATAGAATGGTTTACTTTTGTCTTCATTATTCTATTTTGGTTTATCTTCAACTATTTTAATTGAAAAATACCTTTACAATGCTTAACAAAGGTGCTTCAGAGAACATTGTTCTTTTGTGCCTAATGGATCTAGATAACCTATCTTAAAAACTAATTTGTTATCTTTGGGTAAATGAATTAAAATCTGCTGAGGAATGTTTAAAATGTAAAATTCCATACATGCTGTTTTTATACAGTTGTTAAACTTATTTCAAAGGGATTAACAACTTTGAGAAATAGCATAAGGATTTTACGCACGTTCATTCATCAGCCTATTAAATAGTGCTCAAATTTAACTGTGGCTCCCTTTCTCGCTCCACTGGAAATTACACTGTTTTGAACGATATAAATGCTGAGAAAGTCATAGGTTTAATTCCTGATCTGTTCTGAGTTTATGAATTCAAGCTGAGATAATTGGAACAGAAAGCATTATAATTAACAACTGTATGAGTTTCAAAAGGCAAGGATCAAATGTCAGTCATGGATCTTGCCATATGTTGCTATCTAGGCCTTTTTGCTATAATTGTACATGCTTATGTGTGATAACAGCAAGCTTAGACTCAACTTTAATGTTCCCAGGGATGCTTCACACATGTAGAATGATCACACAGGCTAAGTGCTACAACAATAGCACTACCTGTGGAACTATCTGAATCACCATCTTTGAAAGAATGGTCTTTTGGGAGCACAGACTGCCCAAGACTATCAACTCAATATTCAAGGTGTAAAGATTTTGTAAGTTTCTATTCTCAGGGATAAACTATTTAATAAACTGTTGGGACTAGAGTCAGGAAAGCCATTGAGAACTGATGACCAGCATCGAAGGAGATTACATCTGCAGAGATAGTGGAGCCATTGGTCAAAATATTTCTGAACTCATGATAGAAGGTTTGGATTTTTAACCTGAGGGCACAGATGATTATTTGATGACTGATATCTTCAACAATATTGACCCTTGCAGGTATCTTTGAGACCTTGGTGAATGGTTGTTTCCCCAGTTTGCTTTTATATCAGGTACTGTTTTTGATATGATAACCGAATCAGGTAAGGAGAGAGAAAAGATCTTCCAGTTCTTACCTGCAAATCTGTTTTTCTTCTACAGATCAAAAGCAGCTGTTGAAATAGTATTGATTGGTGATTTTCTAAGTCTGGCCCCATCGGGAAGAATCTATAGCAGCCTGAATGACAGGCTACATTGAGAAATCTGGCAGAATCACAGTGAGGCCTTTCTCAACTTCAAGAACAAGTTGAATTTTCCAACTAAGTTCCAGACAGTGGGACAAGATTCCTGCTAAAGAATAGTGAGATGCATATTAATGAGGACTATTGCTAATTACCACCATCACTTATACTGAATCTCACCTCAAAATTTGCAGGATCCTATTTTACCAACTGTCAGATAGAAACTGGATGCCTAGAATTCTTAATATAAATATGAGAAAGGATATCTTGCAATTGCATCTCACTGCTTGCTCCTCTGGCCATCTTGGACACCTGTAACCAATATCTCAATACACATGCTTGAGCAGTCTCTGCAAACATCCCACATCCATGGACACTGGCATCCAATATATGCCAGCCTTTTACAGCATCATGACACAGCTCCAGTCTATCTATAGGACACTTATGCATCATAATGCTACACTTTTTGCGCATACTGGCAACGATCATTGCAATGCCACTGAATGGATACCCTGTGCACAGGAGCCCAGGTCTTGGATTCAACCATTGTATGGCTGCAAGACAGGACTGCTCGCTTGCTTTCTTGGTGCGTACTCACAGTGCACTTACCTGGATGCTCACATTATCCCTACATTGACTTGCCTTTCAGCCCTTTGTCCCTTCAGCTGCTCTTTAAAAGCGCACAATACTTCTGTCTTGCTTTGCAGTTTAGTGTAGTCACAAAGTCAGGCAGTTTGTCGTGCTTGTCAGATGTCATCAGTCTAAGGGGTGTGCATGTTACTGAATAGCATGATGCAACTACAAATTGTCACCGACAGCATGTGCCAACAAACTGCATGGCAACTGCACTGTGTGATGCTCAACCAAATGGCCATTTCTCAAAGTCAAGGGAAGAAGTCCTTAGTGATGTTGAGAGGGATATATGTCAGTCAGGGGTTCCTGGTTCAGTCAGTCTAGAACAGCATCTGCACACAGTCTGGGGTGCAATCTAAGATCAGGTGTCTGCTTGGTCACTGCAGGAGGCTAATGGATCATCGACTCTGCAAATGCATGAGCTTTAACATTTTCCTGATCTCCCCCATCATTGAACATAGAGAAATTTGTGGATTCTACCCTTCCAGCACGTTGTTTAATTGTCCACCATCATTTAAGGCAGAACACACAGCACGATTGCAGAGCTCAGATCTGATTAATTGATTATTGGATTACTTAGCTCTGTCAATCACTTGTATCTTATGCTGTTTGTCATATATGTTATCTAGTTTTGTATTTTTACCGGGTTGACACTTCATTTTTAGGAATGCTTGGTCCTGCTGCTGGCATTTCCTGAGGTACACTTCATTTAACGAGTGTTGATCCCCTGGCGTCATGGTAACAATAGGGTGGGTTGTATGCCATGCCATGCAGTTACAGATTGTGTTGGAATGCAATTCTGCAGATGCCAGTGGCCCACAGCATTATGGATTTTTGGTTGCAAGTTATTTTCAAAGTCTAGCCTGTTTAGCAGGGCAAAGTCTATCCCATTTAGCAAAGCAAAGTCTATCCTGTTTGGCAGAACGATAGTGCCACTCAATATACTGGAACATATTCTCAATGACTTCAACTGTTCTATCAGCAAGTGAGACCCTTGTTAAATAGAGCAAACTGTGGTTCCAAGTGGATCAAATACTCTCTTCTTAACACGACTAATAAGCTTTAAATCTTTAATAAGAAGAGCAGCTCAGTAAATGTATGTGATAACTGATGAGTTAGCTATGTTAGTGCTCGATTGTTGTTTCAGAACTAGGGATTTCAAGCCTGTTTGCAAATTCAAGCCTGAATGAGTTAGTTACTCCAGAAACAAGTTTAATGATATAACTCAAGATTAGTGGTGTTCATAAAATGATCAGGGATGATTTACTGTTTAGTTCAATATTATTGAAATAGATTCTGGGTAATCCAAGATGGAGGAAGGGAAAAACTTGTGGCTGCTCCTTTTTTGCGGTAATTTCAGTGTTGGTTTGATTTCCTCAAATTCGAAAAGCAGTAATTGCAGCTTTATAAGCTGTTGCATTGGTTTGGAACTTTTTGGAAAAAAAGATGAAAACCACGACACTTTAAAAAGGAGAAAGGGAGGCAAAGGTAGTGACCATATAAGAAGTGATTCAGTTGGAGAAAGTAATCTATACTACAGTCTGACCCAGCAGTGAATCTCCATAGCTGCTGCATTTGCTGTTTGGCTTCAAGTATCTCTGGATATTAGAGTTCATTCTAAGAAATTCACAGCTGATCTTGGAGAAACCTGTGTGGGAGAGTTCACAGCAGGGCAGCAGCTAAGTGGCTAGTTTTTAAGTGTAATCATATTGATTTTTGTATGTCCACAATAGTGAGTAGAGTGGATTCTTTTTTGATTGTATGTTTTTATGGAGATCTGTCTCTTGATTAAACTTTTAAAATATTAAAAACAAAGATACTAAGCTAGCATGGAGCAGTGTTTTTAAGAGTAATATGGCTGTGCTTTTTTCTGGGTACATAGATCGTTAAGATACAAATAGATGTGCTCTTCCTGTTGGATGTGTGAGATTTGGAAGTTTCTATGATACTGATGATTATGGCTACAGGAAGTATGTTTGATTGCAAATCTTATCGGATCACATGGATAGTTTGGAGTGGCAGTTAGAGGGAGTGAGGAATTTACAGGAGCTAGTGGGTGTGATTGATAATAGTTGCAGGGAGGGAAATAAACCAAAGTTACAGTAAGGTAGATGGGAGACATCCAGGAAAGCTTGGAGAGGGACACAGGTAGTGCAGGAGTCTCCTATGGCTATCTCCATCTCAAACAAGTATGCTGTTTTAGAAACTGTAGGGGATGATGGACTCTAAGAGGAATGTAGCACTGACAGCTAGGTTTCTGTACTGAGGTTGGCTCTAATGTAATGAGGTTCCAAGCAAGCAGGAACAAAGCAGAGAATGAGATAGGACCTACCAATTGCATTTATTTCAGTGCAAGAGGCCTAATAGGCAAGGCAGATGAACTCAGGGCATGTTTGGGAACATGGGACTGGGATATCATAGCAATCACGGAGACATGGCAAGTTAATATTCCAGGGTATAGATGCTTTAGGAAGTGTAGAAAGGGAGGCAAGACAGGAGGGGGCATGGTGTTTTTGATTAGGGATAACATTGTGGCTGTACTTAGGGAGGATATTCCTGGAAATATGTTCAGGCTAGTTATTTGGGTGAAACGGCTAGTTATTTGGGAGAAATAGAAACGGATGATCACCTTTTTGCGAAAGTACTAAAGATAACCCAATAGTCAGCAGGAAAGTGGGAAACAAATTTGTGAGGAGATTTCAGTTATCTGTAACAAAAATAGGGTAGTTATGGTAAGGGATTTTAACTTTCCAAACTTAGACTGGTTCTGCCATAGTGTAAAGGCTTGGATGGAGAGAAATTTGTTAAGTTTGAACAATAATTTTTTTCTGATACAGTATGTGGATGTACCTACTAGAGAAGGTGCAAAACTTTTCCTACTCTTGAGGTGCCCAAGAGTCAGTGGGGGAGCACTTTGAAGTCAGTGATCATAATTCTATTAGTTTCAAAATAGTGATGGAAAAGGATCAACTGGATCTAAAAGTTAACATTTTAAACTGGAAGAAGGCCAATTTCGACGGTATTAGGCAGGAACTTTCAAAAGTTGATTGGGAGTGGATATTCACGGGTAAAGGGATGGTTGGAAAATGGAAGCCTTCAAACATGAGATAACGAGAGTCCAGAAAGCGTATGTTCTTGTCAGGGTGAAAGGAAGACTGGTAGGTGTAGGGAATGCTGGATTACTAGAGAAATTGATGTTTTGGTTCAGAATAAGAAGGAAGCATTTGTCAGATATAGACAGCAGGGATCGAATGAATCCCTAGCAGAGTATAAAGGCAGTAGGAGTAAGAGGTAAATCAAGAGAGCAAAAAGGGGACTTGAGATAGCTTTGGCAAATAGAGTTAAGGAGAACCTAAAGGAATTCTACACATACATTAAGGACAAAGGGGTAACTAGGGAGAAAATAGGGCCCCTTAAAGATCAGCAGGGCCACCTATGTGTGGAACTGCAGAAGATGTGGGGGAGATTTTGCATCAATGTTTACTGTGGAGGAGGATATGGAAGATAGAGAACGTGGGAAAATAAATAGCAATATCTTGAAAAAGTGTCAATATTACAGAGGAGGAGGTGCTGAATGTCTTAAAGTGCATATGGGTGGATAAATTCCCGAGACTTGACCGAGTGTACCCTAGAGCTCTGTGGGAAGCTAGGGAAGTGATTACTGGGGCCCTTGCTGAGATATTTGTATCATCAATAGCCACAGGGCAGTTGCTGGAAGACTGGAGGTTGACTAATATGGTGCCACTATTTAAGAAAGGTGATAAGTAAAAGCCAGGCAATTATCGACCAGTAAGCCTGAATTGGTGGTGAGCAAGCTGTTGGAGTGAATCCTGACGGACAGGATTTACATGCATTTGGAAAGGCAAGGACTGATTAGGGATAGTCAACAAGTTATTGTGCATGGGAAATTGTATCTCACAAACTTGATTGAGTGTTTTGAAGATAAGAGGATTAATGAGGGCTGAGCATGGACGTGATCTCTATGGACTTTGACAAAGCGTTCAACAAGGTTCCTTGTGGTAGAATGGTTAGCAAGATTAGATCACACAGACTACAGGGAGAACTAGCCATTTGGATACAGAACTGGCTCAAAGGTAGCAGACAGAGGGTGGTGGTGCAAGGTTGCTTTTCAGAATGGAGACCTGTGACCAGCAGCGAGCCACAAGGATTTGGTGCTGGGTCCACTGCTTTTTGTCATTTATATAAATGATTTGGATGTGAACATAGGAGGTATGATTAGTAAGTTTGCAGATGACACCAAAATTGATGGTGTAGTGGACAGCTAAGCTAATTACCTCAGATGGGCCAGTGGCCTGAGGAGTAGTGGATGGAGTTTAATTTAGATAAATGTGAGGTGCTGCATTTTGGAAAGGCAAATCAGGGCAGGACATATGCACTTAATGGTAGAGTCTTGGAGTGTGTTGCTGAACAAAGAAACATTGGATGTGAAGGTTCATAGCACCTCGAAAGTGAAGTCACAGGTCGATAGGATAGTGAAGAAGGCATTTGCTATGCATGCCTTTATTGGTTAGTGCATTGAATATAGGAGTTGGGAAGTCATGTTGTGGTTGTACAGAACATTGGTTACACCATTATTGGAGTACTGCATCCAATTCTGGTCTCGTTGCTGTAGGGAGGAAGTTGTGAAACTTGAAAGGGTTCAGAAAAGATTTACAAGGATGTTGCTAGGGTTGAAGGGCTTGAACTATAGAGAGAGGCTGAATAGGCTGGGGCTATTTTCCTTGGAACGTTGGAGGCTGAGGGATGACCTGAAACAGGTTTATGAAAACATTAGGGGCATGGGTAGGGTAAATAAACAAAGTGTTTCCCAGGGCTAGGGGAGTTGAAAACTAAAGGGCAGAGTTTCAACGTGAGAAGGGAAAAAATTAAAAAGGGATCTAAGGGGCAACATTTTCACACAAAAGGCATTGCATGTATAGAACAAACTGCCAGAGGAAATGGTGGAGGCTGGTACAATTATAGTATTTATAAAGCATCTGAATGGGCATATGATAGGAAGGATTTAGAGGGACATAGGCCAAATGCTGGCAAATGGGACTAGATTTATTTAGGATATCTCGTTGGCATGGACAAGTTGGACTGAGGTTCTGTTTCTGTGCTCTACATCTCTATGATTCTATGATGTTATGTCTCTACGGATATCCCTCAGCAAATTTATGTAGCTCTGAGGCCTTCAATAAAAGTTTGGCCAGCAACGGAATGCTCAACAGATGTGTTGTTTCTTCCTTTCTTGCTTCAGCAGAAGTAGATTAAGATGCTATGAACTAACCAGGTTATCCCAGAAACAGGTGGACACTATTAGAATGCAAAGATTTAATAGAAATTGTTGGTTTTATTCTTATTAATTTTGATGTTTGGGTTGAAGTATCTGAACTCTGCTTCACAGCAACCTACAGTGCACTCAGGAGCTCAATTTGTAGCAAACCTCACCACATAATGCAGAAAATTATGGTCTTTCCCTGAACAAGATTTGATTGGAATCTTAGCCCTTGGTTTATTGCTGATATTATTAACTTATTGTAAAATATTGCAAAAAATATTTTGTAGTTCTAAAGCATCTACAACGTAAAAAGCACAAAAATATTCTGAGTCCATATATTCAAAATGGAATCTCTTCATTGGCAGTTAATATTGTACATTCGAAATAGAAATAAAAATTGATGCTGTGAATGGTGATACCGCTCCCTTGGATTTTTCAAACTTATCCATAGTTCAATGTGCAGCTAATTTACATTTTTTAATTTTTAACCTGATTTTTACTTGATCTCGAACCAAAATACTTCATTCTTTCTAATTCCCTGTAAAAGCGTTTTGGTCTCGTTCTGGAAGTACTTGGTTTAACTTAGGTGTTATAGTTCTGTTCATTCATGCTAAACTTGAGAACAAGATATTCTCCTCTTCAGCATTATATCTGTACTCACCTTGAATAGACCTCTGAAATGAATGGACCACTTGGGGCAGGGTAATTGGTGATGGGTTTTGTGGGAGTAACACATCAATTTTTAAAAATTAAGTTATGGAATATTACTGTCTAGGCCAGTATTTATTCTCCATCCCTGTATTTCCTTTAGAAGCTGGTGGTGAAGTGCCTTCTTGAATTGCTGCAAGCCACGTGCTGGAAATAGACTCACATTGCTATTAGGGAGGGAGCTCCAGACTTTAACCCAGAAAAGTAAGCAAAAGCGATACAAATCCAATTCAAGATGGTGAGTAACTTGGGGGTGGGCAGAGCCTTGCAAGTGGTGGCATTTCAATGTATCTGCTGCCCTTGTCCTTCTATATGTAAGTGGTCATGTGTTTGGAAGGTGCTATACAAAGAACCATGGTGAAATTCTGCAGTTTATTTTGTAGAGGGTATATACTGCTGCTAGTGAGTGTCAGTTGTCGAAGTAATGAATGTCTGTGGATGTGATGCTAATCAAGTGGAGACTGTTTTGCATGGATGGTGTGAAGCTTCTAAGTGTTCTTGGAGTTGCACTCATCCAGTCAAACATGGAAATATAAAATATTGGAGTGGAAGTAGGCTATTCAGCTCTTTGAGCTTTTTTTAAAATTAATATCATCCAACTCAATATCCTGTTCCTACTTTCTCCCCATACTATTTGATACGTTTGGTCCATGAACTATATCTAACACCTTTTTGAAAGCATTCAATGTTTTGGCCTAAACTGCTTTTTATGACAAAGTATTCCATGGGCTCACCAACCTCTGGGTGAAGAAAATTCTCCTCATCTCAGTCCTACAGGGCCTACCCTGTACCCTTAAACCATGATCTGGTTCTCTGCAGTCTGGTAACTGGGAATATCTTTTCTACATTTCTTCCATCTAGTCCTGTTAGAATTTTATAGGTTTCTATGAGATCTCCCCTCATTTTTCTAATAGCAAATAATAGTGGATATATGGTATTGCCATTAAATAGCAAGAGATAATGGTTAGGTTCTATCGCATTGTTAATCATTAGTACCTGACATTTGAGTGGCATGAATGTTACTTGCCACTTTTCAACCCAGACATGGATATTGCCAAGTCTTACTGCATTTGGACATGGACTGTTTTAGTATCTAAGGAGTTTGAATGATGCAGAATTTTGTGCACTCAGAGATTATCCTCACCTTTGATCTTGTAGTAGAGGAAAAATATTGAAGAAGTCACTAACAATGGTTGGGCCTAGGACAGTCCACTGAGGAACATCAGCATAGCTGTGTTGGAGACAAGCTAATTGACCTCCAACAATAGTCTTTATGCCAAATATGACTCTAAGCAGTGAAAGGTTTTCTCTCTAATTATTGACTGCAGTATTGCTATGGCTTCTTGATGTTACACTACATCAAATACAGCTTTGGTATTAACTGTAGTCATTCCTATCTCACCTCTGGAATTCAACTTTTTTGTCTTTTTCTGACTGAAGGCAATAATGAGATCAAGAGCGAAGTGGCCTTGTTTGTCAATGTTCAGCTTATCTTACCAGCCTATCTACATCAGTCTGTAATCTAGAGCTTACCTTCTTGCTATTTACTACACCACTATTTTCATGTTGAACGTCTTGGAGAGGTCGAGATATATCACCAACTTGACACTTCTGGCTGAAGATGGTTGCAAATGCTTCAGCCTTATCTTTTACACTGATGCGCTGGAATATCTCATTATTGAGGATGGGGAGTTGTTTATTTGGCCATCACCATTCACAACTAGGTATTGCAGTAGTGCAGAGCTTAGATCAGATTTGTTGGTTGTAGAATCACTTAGCTCTGTCTGTCAGATACCAGGTCATGAGGTAGCAGATCACATTGGTATATGATTCTGCAGCAGCTGATGCCCCAAAGTGCCTCACTGATGCTCAGCTTGGAGTTTTACAGAACCATCTGAAATCTGCCCCATTTAGTACAGTGATAGAATCACACTACATAATGCAAGATATTCTCAATGTGAAGGCAGGACTTTGTCTCTGGTAGGCCAGGCAAGTAGTTCCCTTCTCTAGTGGACTTTATTGAATCAGGTGGGTTTTTTCTGACAATCAAAATAGTTTTATAGTCATTATTAGATGTTTAATTTCAGATTTTTTTTATTGACTTCAAATTTGACCATCTGCCATGGTGATATTTGAAGTTGGGTCCCCAGAACATAATTGTATGACTAAACTAGTGATAAAAGTATCTGACTAACATTGAAAAGTGCTCATCTTAGCCACACCTACTCACTTCTCCATGCATTGTAATCGGTGTGTGTGAAATAGGATCCAAAACCTAATCCTAGACAAACAAGGACCTGATCAAAATGAAAAAGTTGGGTGTTGAGTAAATTAGTCAGTATAAAATGAATTTGACTGGACATCTCTAATCACTTTAAAATGAAATAGTAATCTAACATGAGAAAATGCTCTCCTGAAAATGAAGTGCTTCATCAAATCTAATTTTGTTTTATGCATTATACGTTCTGTGGGTTAAACTTGCAACAGGTCTCTGCATCCTTTGCCCCTTTTCTGTTAATTAATCACCTTTTATTGTTTGCTATGTCCTTGAAATCTCCTGACTCAGTCCATTGACCAGTTGCTACTACCGTTGCTGCTGCTTCTGGTGCTGCTGCAGATCTTAAACATCAAATGGATCTAACACATTACTATATAATCTATTCGTTAAAATAATTGACTGCCAAAATCAGTACCAGCATTTTATTCTGTATTAATGGCTTTCTTGCTAAATCTTCACTTAATATTAATGGCAAATGCAGTGAGTCCTTCTACAAACGATAAATCTGCAATTTGGATCTGTTCCAGATTTTAGTGGTTATTATAGATAAAGTGCTTGAAAGAAGATCAATCATCCTTGAAAGGGAAATATGCAGCTGTGATGTTGATCTACCAGAACCTCATAAAGTT
Organism: Chiloscyllium plagiosum; assembly: GCF_004010195.1. Taxonomy (NCBI): domain Eukaryota; kingdom Metazoa; phylum Chordata; class Chondrichthyes; order Orectolobiformes; family Hemiscylliidae; genus Chiloscyllium; species Chiloscyllium plagiosum. Next base: position 33,196,847 of record NC_057724.1, on the reverse strand, counting down.
ATAGGATTGCATGTAACCTGACTTGTTATGAGATCATATGACTTGATGATGCCATACCTCCACATGCGGACAGTGATGTGACCATCTTGAGCCTCTACAACTGTCAATACTAAATTTAACAAGTGATTAGTAGTATCCTTAGTTATTAAGGCAATGTCAGGTCATTACTGGCACTCCCTGGGCAATTAGGAGTAAAAAGTGAAGCTCTGGACATGGGAAGAAATGTGTAAATGCCCAAACAGTCCCTTAAAAAGGTCTCAGAAATCTGCATGTTGAACAAGCAGAGTTTTCCAAACTTGAATGTCTTTGCTCTGATATCCGTATTGGTTTGAAATCAAATACTAAACTATTTGGGCTGAATTTTGTGTGGTTGTTTGAGTCCCTTCCACCAAGGCCAGAGAGAAAGTTTATTTCATATTACATAATGATATAATTATACTAATCCAATGAGTAGGGATTCTGACATGCTGGTACGTAAGCAGGTGGTTCTTAAATATTCTGCATTCATTATAACAAGATTATTGGGTTATGTAGGACTCATAAATCTCATGTTTAGAGGAGTATATTGATTTTGTGGGATAGATTATGACCAATTATACAGTATTACAGCCAAAAATGTTGCTAACTGCATTTATATTGCATATTTAATGTGATTAATCATTCTAAGGCACTCCTCAGGAGTGATATAATGTAAAATTTGTCATTAAGTCATAGAGTTCTGTAGTCATAGAGCTGTACAGTATGGAAACCAATCCTTCAGTCCAACTCATCCATGCTGACCAAACATCCTAAAGTAATCTAGACTCAATTGCCAGTATTTGGCCCATAACTCTCTAAGCCCTTCCTATTATATACCTTGGTAAAAAGGTAAAATTCCTGATGAAGGGCTTTTGCCTGAAACGTCGATTTTACTGCTCCTCGGATGCTGCCTGAACTGCTGTGCTTTTCCAGCACCATTCTAATCTATTATATACCTATCCAGATTCCTTTTAAATGTTGTAATTGTACCAGTCTCCACCACTTCCTCTGGCTGCTGATTCCATACACATACCACCTCTACATGAAAACATTGCCCCTTAGATCCCTTTAAAATCTTTTCCTTCTCACCTTAAACCTATGCCCTCTAGTTTTGGACTCTGCTATCCTGGGGAAACTACCTTGGTTATTCACCCTATCTATGCTTCTCACAGTTTTATAAACATCTATAAGGTCATTCTTCAGCCTCCGACACTCCGGGGAAAATAGCCACAGTCTATTTAGTGTCTCCCTATAGCTCAGACACTCCAACTCTGGCAACATTCTTGCAAATATTTTCTAAACTTTTTCAAGTTTCACAACATCCTTCCTATAGCAGGGAAACCAGAACCTGCCGTATTCCAAAAGTGGCTGAACCAATGTCCTGTATGGCTGCAACATGACCACCTAACTCCTATACTTAATGCACTGACCAATAAAGGCAAGCGTACCAAACACCGCCTTCACTATCCTATCCATCTGCGACTCGACTTTCAATGACTTTGAACCTGCACACCAAGGTCTCTTTGTTCAGCAACACTTCCCAGGACCCGAGCATTATGTGTGTAAGTCCTGCCCTGATTTGCCCTTCCAAAATGTAGCACCTCATATTTATCTAAATTGAACTCCATCCACCACTCCTCAGGCCACCGGCCCATCTGTTCAAGACATCATTGTACTCTGAGGTAACCAGCTTTGCTGTCCACTACACCACAATTGTGGTGTCATCTGCAAGCGTACTAACCATACCTCCTATATTCACATCCAAATCATTTATATAAATGACAAAATGTAGTGGACCCAATACCAATGCTTGTGGCACACCACTGGTCACAGGCCTCAAGTCTGAAAAGCAATCCTCCATCACCATCCTCTGTTTCCTACCACCGAGCCAGTTCTGTATCCAAATGGCTAGTTCTCCCTGTATTTTGTGTGATCTAATCTTGCAAACCAGTCTACTGTGAGAAATCTTGTTGAATGCCTTACTGAAGTCCTCAGAAATCATGTCCACTACTCTGTCTTCATCAATCCTTTTTGTTACTTTTCCAAAAAAATGCAATCAAGTTAGTGAGACACAATTTCTCAAGCACAAAGCCATGTTGTTTATCCCGAATCGTTCTTTACCTTTCCAAATACGTGTAAATCCTGTCACTCAGGATCCCCTCCGACAACTTGCCCACCACTGATGTCAGGCTCACCGGTCTATAGTTCCCTAGTTTTTCCTGAGCACTTTTTTTATATGGTGGCACCACATTAGCTTACCTCTAGTCTTCTGGCACCTGCCCTGTGGCTATCGATTATCCAAATATCTCAGCAAGAGGCCCAGCAATCACTTCCGTAGCTTCCCACAGAGTTCTAGGGTACACTTGATCGGACCCCAGGGATTTATCCACCTTTATCCGTTTTAATATGTTCAGCGGCTCCTCCTCTATAATTTGGACAGTTTTCAACATGTCGCTATTTATTTCTCCATGTTCTTTATCTTTCATATCCTTCTCCACAGTAAACACTGATGCAAAATACTCATTTAATAGCTCCCCCAACTCCGGCAGTTCCACACATAGGTGACCTTACTGATTTTTAAGGCGCCTTATTCTCCCTGTAGTTACCCTTTTGTCCATAATGTATTTGTAGAATCCCATTGGATTTTCCTTAACCCTTTTTCCTGAAATTTTCTCATGTCCCCTTTTTGCTGTCCTGATTTCCCTCTTAAGTATACTTCTACTGCCTTTATACTCTGCTAGGGATTCATTCAATCCCTGCTGTCTAATTCTGACATATGCTTACTTCTTTCTCTTGAGAAAAAACCCCAATTGCTTTCGTCATCCAGTATTCCCTACATCTGCCAACCTTGCTGTTCACCCAAACAGGAAGGTATTATCTCTGGATTCTTGTTATTTCATGTTTGAAAGTTTCCCACTTCCCAGCTGTCCCTTTACCTATGAATATCTTTACCTACAAATATGTCCAAGATTTTCCTCCACCATATCGGACATCAAGGAAGGTAAGTACCCCAAACTTTCATGTATTTACCTCCCTAAGTCGGGATTCCTCAATCATCCTAGAAGCTTGTTCCACATCCGGAACCACTCTGACACCATTAGCCACCACCAGGGTGGGCAACGATGACATCACTTCTGCCCCTGCTGTCCCACAAACTGTAGCCACTGCCGACTGTACTGCCTCAGTGATTGCTGCCCAGACTACCTCGTGATCGCCTGCAAGACAACCGCCTCTGTGACTGCTGCTAGATCCATTGCCGCTGAAACCAATGAGAAATCTAGATTAGATTAGATTACTTACAGTGTGGAAACAGGCCCTTCGGCCCAACAAGTCCATACCGACCCGCCGAAGTGCAACCCACCCAGACCCATTCTCCTACATTTACCCCTTCACCTAACACTACGGGCAATTTAGCATGGTCAATTCACCTAACCTGCACGTTCTTTTTTGGATTGTGGGAGGAAACCTGAGCACCCGGAGGAAACCCACGCAGACATGGGGAGAATGTGCAAACTCCACACAGAGAGTCGCCTGAGGCGGGAATTGAACCCGGGTCTCTGCCGCTGTGAGGCAGCAGTCCCAACCACTGTGCCACCATGCCGTCCATCTACCCAGCATGCCACTTCTGCCCTCCCGTAACTGCTGCCGCCTCAGCCACTTTTGCACCCCACCAACATCACTGACCAGAACAACACCGACAACATTGAGAATGTCATGCATTACATCAATTCTGCCTCCACCAATGCCATCAAAGGCACTGCTTCCACCTCCCGACCCACACGGTGAGCGTCACACCCATTGGTGATGTCACCCATGATTCCCTAACCATTCCCACTTCAGAGACAGTCTCCGCCCCCGTGGATGCCACGGAGGCACCATCTCTGCCCCACTTACCCCCTTGGTGAGCATTACTTCCATTGATGATGTTATCCACAATCCCATAACCATACCCACCCCAGTGACAGTCTCCGCCCCACTTCCAGCTCCAGCCCCACACCAGGTCCTCGTTCCCACCCCTGCTGTGTTTTTACCATTCCCCCCCAGGCCTCCCCTTCGCTGAGGATGAATGATCAGTCCTCAGTAAAGCCTCACCTTCATCCCCTTACATTCCTGGATCAATGATTCAACATACATTGAGACATCAAACTTTTCTTCCCCAACCTCTGCCTCAATGCTTACTTTTTCCATCAGGACTATTGCTCACCCTCTGAAGACCCTTTCTCCTGTTTCCAACATACTCCATCCACTTGGATATCCCCTGATGGTCTGTTACCCACTCTCGATATCTTCATTTCCAAGTGCTGCCATGACGTTGACCACCTCAACCTGTCCACCACTGTCACCCAATCCAATCTCTCACCCTCACAATACGCAGCCCTCCACTCCCTCCATTTCAACCCCAACCTCACCATCAAACCAGCAGACATGGGCGGCACAGTGGTACTTGGCGCACCAATCTCTACACTACTGAATCCAGACGACAACTCGCGAACACTTCCTCCTATTGCTCCTACGATCACGACTTCACCTTGCATCACCAAACCAGCATCTCCCAGACTATCCACAACTTCATTACCTTAGGGGATTTCCCACCAACAGCCTGCAACCTCATAGTCCAGGAACCCCACACCGTCCGGTTCTACCTCCTACCTAAAATTCACAAACCTGACTGCCCCCATCGTTGACCCATCGTCTCAGCCTGCTCCTGCCCCACTGAGCTTATCTCTGCATACCTTGACACCATCCTGTCCCCCTTTGTCCAAGAACTCCCCACATACGTTTGTGAATGATCCACGCCCTCCATCTCTTCCATGACTTTTGTTTCCCTGGCCCCCAATGCCTCATCTTCACCATGGACATACAGTCTCTGTACACATCCATCCACCATGACGAAGGCCTCCAAGCCCTCCAGTTCATTGTCTCCTGCCCACCCAACCAATATCCTTCCACTGACACAACTTATTCGACTGGCGGAACTGGTTCTCACCCTCAACATTTCTCCTGCGAACCCTCCCACTTCCTCCAGACCAAAGGGGTAACCAAGGTTAACCACATGGGCTCCAGCTATACCTGCCTCTTTGTCGGATACATGGAGCAGTCCATCTTTTTTAGATTAGATTAGATTAGATTAGATTAGATTAGATTATGGAAACAGGCCCTTCGGCCCAACAAGTCCACACCGACCCGCCGAAGCGAACCCACCCATACCCCTACCCCTACATTTACCCCTTACCTAACACTACGGTGCAAACTCCACACAGTCAGTCGCCTGAGGCGGGAATTGAACCCGGGTCTCTGGCGCTGCGAGGCAACAGTGCTAACCACTGTGCCACCGTGCCGCCCACCGTGCCGCCCATCTTCCGTAGCTACACTGGCACCATTCCCCATCTTTTCTTCCACTACATCGATGACTGTATCAGCATCACCTCATGCTCCCATGAGGAGATTGAACAGTTCATTAACTTCAAAAACACCTTTCACTCCAACCTCAAGATCATCTGGATTATCTCGGACACCTGCCTCCCATTCCCAGACCTCTCCATCTCTATTTCCAGCGACCGACTCAACACAGGCATCTACTACAAACCCACCAACTCCCACAGCTACCTGGACTATACCTCCTCCCACCCTATTTCCTGTAGAAACACTATCCCTTATCCCTAATTCCTCCACTCCTGCTGCATCCACTCCCTGGAGGACCAATTCCACCATAGAACATCCCAGATGGCCTCCTTCTTCAAAGGCTGCAATTTTCCCTCCCACTTGGTTAATGATGCTCTCCAGCGCATCTCCTCCACTTCCCCTACCTCTGCCCTTGAACCCCAACCCTCCAATCGTAACAAGGACAGAACCCCCAATCCTCCCCTTCCATCCCACCAACCTGCGGATACATTGCAACATCCTCCGCCACCTACAAATAGACCTCACCATCAGGGATAAATTTCCCTCCCCACCCCTATCTGCGTTCTAGAGAGACCATTCCCTCTGCGACTCTCTTGTTAGGTCCTTGCCCCCACCAACCCACCCTCCACTCTCAGCACATTTCCCTGCCACCGCAAGAAGCACTAAGCCTGTGCCCACACCTCCCCCTCACCTCTGTCCAAGGCTCCAAAGCCTTCTGACAGAGATTGACCTGTATTTCCATGCATGTCATCTACTGTGTCCGTTATTCTTGATGTGGGGAGACAGAATGCCTACTTACGGAACATTTCAGAGGATATCTCCGGGACACATGTACTAAACAAACCCACTGCCCTGTGGTCGAACACTTCAACTCTCTCTCCCTCTCCCACTCCACCAAGGACATGCAGGTCCTGGGCCTCCTCCACTGCCACACTCTCTAGCCACCCAAACACCTGGAGGAAGAACACCTCATCTTCCACCTTGGGACCCTCCAACCACATGAGATTGATGTGGATTTCACCAGTTTCCTCTTTTCCCCTCCCCCCCATCTTCTCCCAGATCCAACCTTCCAACTCAGCACACCCAGCCCCACCCCTTCCCATTTATCTGTCAGCCCCCTTGGGCCATCCCTCATTCCTGATGGAGGGCTTGTGCTCAAAATGTCGACTGTCCTGCTCCTTGGATACTGCCTGATTGGCTGTGCTTCTCCAGCACCACGCTTTTTGACTCTGACCTTCAGCATCTGCAGTCTTCACTTTCTCCTACGAATATCCGCCCCAATCAACTTTTGAAAGTTCTTTCCTAATTCCATCAAAATTGGCCTTCCTCCAGCTTAGGAATTTAAAGTTATTGATCCGGCCTATCCTTTTCCATCACTGCTTTGAAACTCATAGAATTATGATTACTGGCCACAAAGTGCCCCCCCCCACTGACACTGTCTTGCTCCTTCTTTAATAGTTGCATCCACATACTGAATCAGAAAAATTCTTGTATACACTTAACAAATTCCTCTCCATCCAAGCCCTTAACACTAGGTTGGAAAGTTAAAATGCCCTACCATAACCATCCTATTTTTCTTACAGATATCTGAGATCTCCTTCCAAATTTGTTTCTCAATTTCCTGCTGACTATTGAGTTGTCTATAGTACAGTCCCAAAAGGTGATCATCTCCTTCTGTTTCTCAGTTCCACCCAAATAACTTCTCTGGATGTATTCCCAGGAATATCCTCCCTAAGTCCAGCTGCAATGTTATCTCTAATCAAAAATGCCATGCGTCCTTCTCTCCTGCCCACCCCCCCCCCCCCCACTTTTTCTATCCTTTTTATGGCATTAAGCTGCCAATCCTGTCCATCCGTGAGCTGCATTTCTATAATATCTATGATATCCCAATCCCATGTTCCCAAACATGCCCTGAGTTCTTCTGCCTTATTTATCAGGCCTCTCACATTGCAATAAATGCAGTTTAATTTATCAGTCCTACCTCGTTCTCTGATTTGTTCCTGCCTGCCCTGACTATTTGACTCGCTCTTTTTCCCAACTTCACCATTCTCATATTGTCAAATAAAATAATGCTAGGAATAATTGCTAAGTGTTTGGTCAAAGGCATTGGCCTTAAGCCGAGGTCTTAAAGGAGGAAAGTGAAGTAGATATGTAGAGAGATTAATGGAAAGAATTCCAGAACTTAGAACTGAGGCAATCAAAGGTATAACCACTAATGCTGGGCTGATTAAATTTGGAGATGCTTAGGTAGCTAGATGTAAATGAGCACAGATGTCTTGGAACATTGTGGAGTTTGGAGGAGATGACAGAGACAGACACGGATGAGGCCATGGAGCACTATAAGAGTTTGGGTGAAAATTTTAGAATTGAGTTAAGGCATTATTTTAGTGGCAGCCAAGGGAGTGCAAAGATAAGGCTGAAGTATTTGCAACTATCTTCAGCCAGAAGTGCCAAGTGAATGGCCATCTTGGTCTCCTCTAAAGGTCCATAGCATGACAGATACCGATCTTCAGCCAATTCAATTTAGTCCATGTGATATCAAGAAATAGCTTGAGGCAATGGATGCTGCAAAAACAATGGGCCCTGACAATATTCTGGCACTGGTACTGAATTTGTGCTCCAGTACTTGCTGCACCCCGAGCCATGCTGTTTAAGTACAGCTACAACACTGCCATCTACTCAACGATGTGGTAAATTAATGTGGTATGCCCTGTATGGAAAAACAACAAATTCAGTATGGGCAATTACTGCTCTATTAGTCTTGTTTTGATCTTCAGTTAAATGATGGAAGGTGTCAACAGCAGTGCTATCAGACAACACCAGCTCAGCTATAATCTGCTCACTGATGCTCAGGTTAGATTCCGTCAGGATCACTCAGCTCCTGATCTCATAATAGTTCAAAAATGAACAAGACAGCTGAATTTAAGAGGCAAGGTGAGAGTAACTGCCTTTGATACCAGGGCTGCTTTTGACGGAGTATAGTATCAAGAAGTTCTAGCAAAACTGCAATCAATGGGAATCAGGGAAAAAAAAACTCTTCACTGGTTGGGGTCATACCTGGCACAAAGAAAGATGATATTGGTTGTTACAAGTCAGTCATCTCAGCTCCAGGACATCACTGTAGTAGCTCCTCAGGCAATGTCCTAGGCCCAACTATCTTCAACTGCTTCTCCAATGATCTTTCCTCTATCATAAGGTTAGATGGTAGGAATGTTTGCTGATGACTGTATAATATTCAACACAATTCACAACTCTTCAGACACTGAAACTGTCCATGTCCAAATGCTACAAGACCTGGATGATATGCGAGCTTGGGCTGAAAAGTGGAACATAACACTTGTGATAAACAAATGCGAGGCAATTGCCATCTTCAAAAAGAGAGAATTTAACCACCTTGATATTCAATGGGTTTACTATCACTGAATCCCCCACTATCAATATCCTGGAGGTTACCATTGCCCAGAATCTGAACTGAACTAGCTATAAAAATAGAGTGGCTTCTAGGAATACTGCAGCAAATGGTTACCTCCTGACTCCCATTGACTATCTATCAGGCTCAAGTGAGGAGTGTGGTGAAATACCCCTGACTTGCCTGAATGAGTGCAATTCCAACAAAACGTGGAAGCTTGCTACTATCTCGGACAAGGAGCCTGCTTAATTGGTACCACGACCACAAACAACCGTTCCCATTGGCATTCGGTGGCAGCAATGTGTACAATCTGTAAGATGCTCTGCAGAAATTTATCACCATCCTAAAACAGCACCTTCCAAAGGACAAAAAAACCAAAGAAAGTTTACAGCCCAGGAACAGGCCCTTTGGCCCTCCAAGCCTGAGTCGATCCAAATGTACTGTCTAAATCTGTCAGTCGATTCCTAAGCATCTATATCCCTCTACTCCCCACCTACTCATGCATTTATCCAGACGCATCTTAAATTAATCTACCGTGCCTGCCTCTACCACCTCTGTTGGCAACATGTTCCAAATGCCCACCACCCTCTGTGTGAAGTACTTACAGCATGTATCCCCCTTAAACTTTCCACCTCTCACCTTGAAAGCGTGACCTCTCATTATTGAATCCTTCATCCTGGGGAAAAGCTTGTCTCTATCCACTCTGTAAATACCATTCATGATTTTGTAAACCTCAATCAGGTCTGCCCTCAATCTCCTTTTTTCTAATGAAAATAAACCTCACCTACTCAACCTCTCTTCATAGCTAGCACATTCCATACCAGGCAACATCCTCATAAACCTTCTCTGCACCCTCTCCAGAGCATCCACATCCTTTTGGTAATGTGGCGACCAGAACTGTACACAGTATTCTAAATGCGGCTGAACCAATGTCTTGTACAATCTTAACATGACTTGCCAGCTCTTATACTCAATACCCCATCTAATGAAGGCAAGCATACTATATGCCTTCTTGACCACTCTATCCACCTATGCAGCAACCTTTAGGGTACAATGGATCTGCACACCCAGATCTCTCTGCCCATCAACTTTTCCCAAGGCTCTTCCATTCATTGTATAATTCACTCTCGAATTAGTCTTGCCTAAATGCATCACCCCACATTGAAATCCATCTGCCACTTTTCCGCCCAAATCTCCAGTCTATCTATATCCTCCTGTACTCTCTGACAGTCCCTTATGCTTTCTGCTACGCCACCAATCTTCATGTCATCTGCAAACTTGCTGAACAGTGCCCTCTTCCAGATCATTTATGTATATTACAAACAATAGTGGCCCCAACACTGACCCCTGTGGAACACCACTGGTCACCTTTCTCCATTTTGAGAAACTCCCTTCAACTACTACTCTCTGTCTCCTGCTGCTTAGCCAGTTCTTTATCCACCTAACTAGAACACCCTGCACACTATATGACTTCACTTTCTCCATTAGTCTCCATTCTCCATGGGGAACCTTATCAAATGCCTTACTAAAGTCCATGTATATGACATCATTAGCCCTTCCTTCATCGATAAACTTGGTCACTTTCTCGAAGAATTTAATAAATTGGTAAGGCATGATCTCCCCCACACAACATCATGTTGCCTATCACTGATAAGCCCATTCTTTTCTAAATTTAAGTAGATCCTATCCCTCAGTACTTCTCCAGCAACTTTCCCACCACCGACGTCAGGCTCACTGGTCTGTAGTTACCCGGAATATTCCTACTACCCTTCTTGTACACGGGACAATATGAGCAACCCTCCAGTTCTCCAGCACTTCACCTGTATTTAAGGATGCCACAAAGCTATCTGTCAGGTCCCCAGCTATTTCCTCTCTCACCTCCCTCAGCAACCTAGTTTAGATCCCACCTGGTCCTGTGATTTGTCCATCTTAATAATCTCTAGCCTACCCAACACATCTTCCCTACTTATGTCAACGTGATCCAGACTAATCAAATTTCTATCTCTAATCTCAACATTCATCATGTTCCTCTCCTCAGTGAACATTGATGCAAAATAATCATTCAGAATCTCACTCATTCTCTCAGGTTTGGCACACAGCCTTCCTTCGTTATCCTTTAGTGGACCAATCCTTTCTCTAGTTACCTGCTTGCTTTGTACATAAGAATAAAATGCTTTGGGATTCTCCTTAATTCTGCTCACTAAAGCTATTTCATGACCCCTTTTAGCCCACTTGATTCCTCATTTAAGACTTGTCCTACTCTTCCGATATTCTTCCAGGGCCATTCTGTTCTTAGCTGCCTAGACCTTATGTATGGTTCCCTTTTCCTCTTGGTTAGTCGTACAATTTCTCCTGTCATCCACGGTTCACAAGTCTTTCCCTTCCTATCCTTTGCCTTCAACAGGACATGCCTATCCTGCACTATCTTTAACCTATCTTTGAAAGCCTCCCACATCTCAAATGTGGACTTCCCTTCAAATAGCTGTGTCCAATCCACATTTCCGAACTCTTGCCTAATTTTGATATAATTGATTAGATTAGGTTAGATTGCTTACAGGCCCTTTGGCCTGTACAGGAAACAGGCCCTTCGGCTCAACAAGTCCACACCAACCCTCTGAAGAGCAACCCACCCAGACCCATTCCCCTACATTTACTCCTTCAACTAACACAAGGGCAATTTAGCATGGCCAGTTCACCTAACTTGCACATTTTTGGACTGTGGGAGGAAACCAGAGCACCCGGAGGAAACCCATGCAGAGATGTGGAGAATGTGCAAACTCAACACAGACAGTTGCCTGAAGCGGGAATTGAACCCAGGTCTCTGCCGTTGTGAGGCAGCAGTGCTAACTACTGTGCCAACGTGCCGCCCAGTTTAGTAGTCTTCCCTTAGGACCACTCTCTTTATCTACGAGTATTCTAAAACTTACAGAATTGTGGTAACTGTTCCCAAAGAAATCCCCCAACGTAACTTCTACCACCTGTCCTGGCTCGTTCCCCAGTACCAGGTCCAATATGGCCCCTTCCCTCATCGGGCTATTGACATACTGCTCTAGAAAACCTTCCTGGATGCTTCTTACAAATTCTACCCCATCCAGACCTCTGACGTTAAGTGTATCCCAATCAATGTTAGGAAAATTAAAATCTCCCATCATCACTACCCTATTGCCTCTACATCTTTCCACAATCCAATGAGGACTGCCATCTGGAAGGACCGGGGCAATAGATACATGGAATGCTAACACCTGCAAATTCACCTCCAAGCCACTCACCATCCTGACTTGGAAATGAATCTCTGTTCCTTCAATGTTGCTGGGTCAAAATCCTGGAATTCCTTTCCTGAAGGCATTGTGGGTTTACATCCAGTACTTGAACTGCAGCAGGTCAAGAAGACATTTCACCACCACCTTCTAAAGGGCAACTGCGAATGGGCAATAAGTGCTTGTCCGGCCAATGATGTGCATTAAAACAAAAAGATACCTTGGCAAGTTGATGGATGAAAGGATGTGTACAACTAAGGTCAGAGACAGTAGAAATTTGATGACCTCAAACTTAGAGAAGATGGAATGCAGGAGGCTGTCTGAAAAACATTAAAAACAATGTGTCTGGTGATTACAACCAGTAGATTAGGGTTTCTGAAACAAAAATCTGCCATTTCATAATGTTCCATTTACTTGCAATGCATGTTTAATTGTAAATATATGATATACTATATAACTTGTATCAGGTCACTAACTATTTATCTGATATAAATATCAGATTACTTGGACAATGAAATAACAAATTTATGCGATTCTTACATTAAATTATTTCTTTAAAAATTCTAACCAAGGTTACTTTTGGCTGCTGCTTTCCTTGAGGCGTTTTAACAGATGTAGAGATTTATTAACATTTGGAAAAATGATTTGGTACAGCAAAATGTCACAAAAACCCCCCACAAATTTCTTGTTACCCCATGTAGAGCTTCTACTGTACTGCAATTTTAATACAAATGTAGGCTTTTTATGCCAACAAATCGTAAGTCAAACATTTTCATTATCATTATCTACAAGCATCTGCTAATTAACTCTCCTTTTTCTATCAACATTCTATTTGAGTAGTTGGCTTAGTTGGTTGGTGCCTATCTTCTTTTCTTTTGTTTTTGTCTTTTGCACCTATTAATTGTTCATTTTAGAATGACTTGATGGTGCCATATATATTATGGACTCTGCAAATTGACTAAGATCTTTCAATACATAATGTTTTTTTAACAGATATCCCAGTTCCCCAGAACTTACATTTGAAGATATGAAAGCTGCTTGCCATTTTATTTATGCTGTTGTTTCCCATCAGCTGAATCTGTGAATTTTTCCTTCTCAAGATTCTATTCATTGCTTCCTTTTATTGAATTTTCCTGTCATCCTGAAGTGTAACTTCTCTTTAGCACATGGATTTTTAAACTGAAACAATTCATAAATAAGAATTATAACATTTATATCAGTTTTTGAACATGAATTTGTTGCATGCATCATTTGTATATTGGGTGAAATCTTATAGGGGCTTGAGTGACTTAGCAATGACCAGATTTGTGGCAGAATCAGTCAAGAAATCTGGCAAAGTCTACCTTGATATTGGGACCAAAATTTTTATGCTTTTGAAAAATGGCAATTTGCCAATTAAGAGGGATTTTTGCTTGTTAAATGTCTTGTTGACAGCTTAATTCATCTCACTAATATTTACCTTCCTATCTTACTAAATTCACCAAACAAGCTGGACCTTGAGATAACTTGACATGGAATTCAGAGTGGAGAACCTGTGAATTCAACTCACACCTTTCACCAAAGGATCTCCATGTTGAACATCTTAGGTTATACTTTATGGACACTGCAACACACATCCCATGTGCACAGACATTGGCATTCAGAATGTGCTAGTCTCTAAGAATCTTAATACCACCAATCCAATCCACTTACATGATACTTCTGCATTTCAGTGCTGCACTTTGGGCTGTACTGGCAACTATCATTACATTGCTGCAGCACAGTCACCATGCACTCAGAACCACACCAGCTCATTGACTGGACCAGCTGTATTCCAGGCTCTTTGTTCACTGTCATAATGGACACTCACAGCATAAGGCCATAAGATATAGGAGGAGAAAGTAAGGTCTGCAGATGCTGGAGATCAGAGCTGGAAATGTGTTGCTGGAAAAGCGCAGCAGGTCAGGCAGCATCCAGGGAACAGGAGAATCGACGTTTCGGGCATAAGAAGGGCTTATACCCGAAACGTCGATTCTCCTGTTCCCTGGATGCTGCCTGACCTGCTGCGCTTTTCCAGCAACACATTTCCAGCATAAGATATAGGAGCAGAGTTAGACCATTCGGCTCCACCACTTGATCATGATTGATACCAACCCCATATTCCTGCCCCTTTCTGTAACCCTTGATCCCCTTACTAATCAATAACCTATCTATCTTTATTGACCACACCTTCCTTTATTGCAGCTGCTGATTCCAACACCTACAAGCCTTGATGGTATGTGCAAGACCATTATCTGGGTAGTATGTGACTGTGAGTGTTAGAACATATGACAGGGCCTTTTCATCAGTGATTTGCTGTTGCTTTCTTTCCACCTTCTGGGGCTGTTGTGGCTTCTTGGCCCATTATAGAAACCGAGCATCTCTCCTTCTGTTTACATACACTATTAATACCTCCATTGCTGCATCAATCACTATGGACTCCTCACCAGGTCCTGATACTAATGTTATGATAATTTACATTGCAACAGTATTTTAGCACAGCTTCCATTTAAGACATAGCTTGTTTTTAAAAGGGAGCAGCTTAGCTGTACAATGTGAAGACAATGATGCCACCCTCACTCCCCAAACCTACTGATGCATCCAATAGAAATATTCGGCTCAAAAAGCTCTCAAAATGTTTTGGCTTCACATCAAAGTGTTATTCTCACTTGCCTATTGTACTGCTTGTACATTCCTGAGGTCTGGACAAAGTAATAACACCTCATGTTGTTGGCAGATGCATCTGAATTGATATTTTTTATTAATGCTGTAAGATTTTGTACTTCTTCCTCAATACTTTATCTCTGCTACTGTTCTTTTGATTCGCTAGCATTAAAAATGCTGACAAAAATTCTGATTGTCACTGATGATTAAAACCCTATCAATTTCCACTTTAAGCATATTCAAATACTAAGCCTTCCTCTATGGTACAGAATTCCAAAGATTCACAACCCTCTGAGTAAAATAATTCCTCATTATTTCAAACCTAAATGGCATCTATCTTATTTTTAGATTTCCTGAGATGAAACATCTTACCTGCAACCACTATCTGTATTTCTTTACATATTTTGTTGATTTCAATGAGATCACCTCTCATTCTTTGAAACTCAAGAGAACAGAGACCCTGTTTGCCTAATCGCTCTTCATAGGAGAGTTCTGATAATCCGCAAACAAGTCTGATGAACCTTTGTTACAACCTCTAGGGCAATAATATCTTTCCTGACATAAAGAGAACAAAACTGCAGAAGACAAAACTGGCAGCCTAGTGAAATGATCAGCTTCCTCAAATCTACCTCCTTGACCTCCGAGAAGGAGAGGATCAAGGCTTCTGAGAAACATCTGATGAGCAGATTATTGTAACGGCTCTGCAGCTGGCAGGGAAAAAATGCCCCAGTCTGCTGGCACTAAAATATTGCAGGAGACCAGGCACCTGATCAGCTCCAGCTGGGAGAAGACTCTGGAATGTTGGTAATTAAGGACTTTGATCCATGCACAGGGAGGAACAGGGATGGCAGATAGGCATGTGGGAAGATGAATCAGTGCAGTGAGTTAAAAGAATCTGGCTACATCTCTTTGGACAGGTTGGTGACTGCCATGGAGAGTCAGGTCCAGCATCATCAGGGTCTGCTGGAGAGGCACACATTCCTGCACTCCAGTGCCCGAGGCATAGGTATTTGTGAACAAAGACATGACAACTGGGAGGGCAGGGAAACTGGTAAACATTTCAGGTGACCCTTCTTCACAAGGAAACAGGGCAGTACCTGGAGTCACTGAGGCAGAGGAAGAAACATACACAGCTCCCTCATAAATCTCCAGTCAGAACACTGCAGAGGTGACTGGGCCATCTAGTCTCACCATGCCTGATGGACAATTTAAACATACCTGTGACAATGCATATTTAATTATTTAATACTTTATCTTATAAGTGGCACTGCTTCTACTTACTTTTGGTTATTTGCCTCCCTGTGTAGTCCTGAATGTAACTGTTCCAGCATAAGGCATAACTTAATGGCCACGCAGAATGTATCATGGATTGATCTGTGGTAATAGCCTGCTGCAACATCTGGAAGCAGAAGGAACAAGGCATACAGAGGAAAATAGGTCATGCTGATATCATTGATCTTTTTCCCTACAACATTCCCATTCCGTTCATAGCCTCTGTACCCAAATTAATTAATTGTTCAATGACGTCTGGGACAGGGAAGAGCACAACAAACAGTCGGGCAATACTTTCAGATGGCCAGGGATTAGGGATCCAACAGGTCTTTGTCCTGTACAATTCTTGAGTCTATGTGTAATGTTCTTTTCCTTCAAATATCCTCACTTCAGTGAGTCTTGCAACACCTTCCCTCACTGGTTGAAATACCTAGCCTACCACTTTGACTGTGTTTGCAGCTATTTTCTTCCCCCTCGTGAACATTTGATTCCCAGCATGGTAGAAAGTGAGTTCTCCAAGATCAATAACTTCCAGCTTCCACCGTTAGTGTTGGTGAGCCCCAAATTACCAAGTACCCTTCTTGGTAGCCTTGCTTCTCACTCTCATAGGCTTCATGCCTCCCCAGATCCCATTCAACCTATGTACATTAGCCTGGGCCTGCACATTTTTCCCTCTTAGCCCCTGGCATATCAGGTGACCCTGGCAAGTATAGTCATACACTGTTAGCCCTTTGAAGCAAGGTACTTTTTATTGTGGACAAATCTCCCTTCCAAATTGCTCTATTTCATCCATTCTTTACTGTATCGCTCCCCTTGCAGATACTATTGCCCCCTTTCACAATTGTCATCAACCCCCACCAGCAGCCCAAACAAAAACTTGCCAAGTATTTTTGCTGCAACAACGGATCCCTTCATACCCTCAGCTCCACCACCACACTACCTGTTCTTTAGTTTCCATGGATGGATCCAATGTCCATGGCCCACTGCCTTGAGTGTCGCAATCTGATGGCCCAAGGCAAAAAGTGTTCACACACTTGCCTGGTGGTTCTATATGTCTGACTGTGTTCACTCTATCCACTGGACTGGCTGCTATGGAGTCACAGAGTGATTGTGCCTCACTCCCTGATCTGCAGAGGTATGGACCCCTGACTGAGAACACTCAGCACCAGGTACCTGACCCTGGCCAATTCCCATGGAATGGTATTGGGGGCTGTCCTTGACTCACTCTGCCAGGACTGCCTAATTGTCATTTGCTTCCATTGACTTTAGTGAGGACTACTCTCCTGAGTCACCAGAATTTCAGAGGATCATAGGGATCTTTGATTTGAATTCTAGTCTTACTGGAGTTGTGTTTAAGGTTTTGAAGAAGCATGAATCGCTTATAAGGTTGTTGCATGACAACATGTTAGTAAATGGAAGGGTTGAAGAAGGTGTGCAGAGAGTGGTTAGTACAGTAGCTAGATGTGTTAGCCAGGAGTTCATCTCCCATATCATTATGATATAAATATTTATTGTGGTGAGCAAAATATTTTCTGCAGTCTTTTTAGAGGGCATAAGTTTAAGGTGAGAAGCAAGTGATTTACAGGAGGTCAGAACATAGATTTGTTTCATCCAGAGGATGATAGATATACAGAACGTGCTGCCTGAGAAGATGGTGGAGGCAGGTGCCTTTGCAACATCTAAGAAATATCTGGATAAGTACATAAAATGCCAGGGAATTGTAGGCTATGCACCAAGTGCTGGTAAGTGGGATTAGTGTAGTTTGGTGTTGGTCAGCATAGATATGGTGGGCCAAATGGTCTGATTTTATGCTGCAGGACTCTATAGCTGCTGCTTCTCTGCCAAATGCAGATTTGAACACAGCTTCAACCCATTTCACTAGGTGTACTAGAGACAAGTAGAGAAGCAAAAGACAGGAATCACTCATTGCACAGGTTGGGGACCAGGAAGGCAGCCCCAACATTCATTTCAACAGGAGGGTAATGTAAATACAGCTAATAAAAAAAAGATCATGAGTAAGTAAAAATTCTACAAAACTTTAACGATTTATTTCTAGCTCTTTAAATTTAATTTTCTCCTAGTTTCCTAATCATTAAGCATTATTTGGAAATTTGCAGAATGAGCAAAATACAAATAACACTGTATAAATAAGAATGGACAAGTATAGCATGTACTAAGAGGCTGCTGATAAATGAGGGAAAATAAACAGGATGAAAATAATCTTGGACAGTAGTGCAAAACATATGTTAGTGCAATGGCAGCCATTTTACTCAACACCTGGGTTTCTTTTCTATTGAAATCAATTATGTGTAATCAAAATTACATTTTAAAACAATTTCAAGGGACAAGGTGTTTTGTGGGTTTGCTGTTCCTAGCAAACAGATATTTTCAGCTTTCACATTTTCACTTTGAGCATTTATTTATAATTTTCAAGCCCAAAATAATTCCATTCAAAATCTCCAAAAATATAGACAAAAAATAACTATCCTTTGACAATGTGGTTTATTTCTCCTTATTAATCATATGTATTATACTTGTGTTTTATGATAGTTGAAGAAACATCACCTGATCTGACTATTGTCACAGAAGAACAGAATGGAGTCATTGAAACTATTAAGGATGCAGAGAATGTAATCAGCTGTAATAACATGTCTACTTCTAGTATGGACTGCTGTTTTGAAGCAAATACTGGGTCAAAAGTGTTAAATGAAAGTTCCCATGAGCCCTCACTACAATCACAGACTCAAGAACTGGATGACATGCAAGAAATACTGGGAGATGAAGACAAAATACAGATGGATTGTCATCACTCTGAAGAAGGTGAGATAATGAGCATTTGAAGTAAATCCTCACACAGCCAAGTCTGTTACAAATTACAATAACAGTAAATTGTGTTTTTCTCAACAATGTTGTTTTTGAACAAATACTTATGGATTTCCAATGGAAAGATATTCTTTATAAATTCTTCAAAACTGGTGTAGACAAAGAAGGGAATATTTTATAATTTTTCATTTCAATGAAGAATTACCCTCTAAAATAAAGGCTGTTCTAATTTCTGTACTCATTAGCACACGGTACTGGGAGAAATCTCAAGGTTACTGCCTTGGATTTTCAATAGCTTGCCTAATTTCTGCTGAAAGGACCTCATGCTTCTTTTTATCTATATTGTTTATGCTAATATGGACCATGAACTCTTGGTCTTAGCCATCTCCTGAAAGAAAGTCCTGTGGTTGCTTTTTGGCATCTTTAATCCTAGCACTAAGGAAGAAACATACAATCCTGGAGTCACAAGTATGACCACAGAAATGCCTGCACATTCCTCTATCGAATCACCTCCTATTAATGCCAATTCAGTTTTCTCCCCCTCACTTTGTGCAGCTGAACCACTTGCAAAGCTACAGACTTTGCTCTTGCTACATTTCTCTAATGAAACATTGCCCCTCACCAGAATACAGAGTAGGAAACCACTTAGTGAGAAATGAAGCTCAATGGGCTCTTTTACTATCTTTACAGTATTTTTAAACCTAGCAGTTACCATTCCCTCTCTGGTTGCCTAGTCTTAATCTGTGATGTGACCTGTTGTCAAACACACTATCCGTACAAATATTGGCTTTGTTGATGCACCACAGTGACTCCAGCCAATGCTTGAATACAAAAACCATGAGCTCAAGTTTTTGTAGGTGGAGACATTTCTTATAGATGTCACCATCTGAGACATGTGGAAACATACAGCTTTTACAGCATGGAAAGAGACTCCTCAGACCATCATGACCAAACCAGACATCAAGCATCTGTCTATTCTAATTTCATGTTCCATAGCTTTGTATGCGATGACATTTTAAGTATTCATCTTGAGGGTTCCTGTCTATACCACCCTTTTAGGCAATGAGTTCCAGATATCCACCACTCGCTGGATAAAAATATTTTTCTTCAAATCCACTCTAAACCTCTTAGTCCTTATCTTAAAATTGTGCCTCTTGGTATTGACCTCTCTACTAAGGGCAAAAATCTATCCCTATTCTACCTGTCTGTGCCCCTTATATATCTCCTCTGCACTCTCTCCAGTACTGGGGAAGCTTGGTGATACAGTGGTTAGCACTGCTGCCTTACAGTACAAGGGACCTGGGTTCAGTTCCAGCCTCAGGTCTGTGTGGAGATTGTACATTCTTCCCTTGTCTGTGTGGGTTTCCTCTGAGTGGTCTGGTTTCCCTTCAAATCCTAACTAACATTATACACAGATCCATCATAATTTTCTTGCTTTTGTTTTCAATGCCTTTATTAGTAAAGGCAAGTATCCCATATGCCTTCTTATTGATCTTATTTATCTGCCCTGCTGCCTTCAAGGATCTTTGGACATGCGCACCTAAAGTCCCGCTGATCCTGTGATTTTCTAATCCCATTATTTGTGTTCTTCCTTGTCTTGATAGTCCTCCCAAAATGGCATAACCTCACACTTTTCAGGATTAAATTCCATTTGCCACTGTTCAGCCCATCTGACCAGCCTATCTATACCATTCTGTATTAGTGGTGCAGTCATTGTTTTTACCGATACCATTCTGTAATCTACCTACCATACTACCAATTTTCATGTCACTGTGAACTTATTGATTATGCATCCTACATTCATGTCTAGATCATTAATGTGCACAATGAACAGTATGAAACCCAGCATTAAACCCTATGGCTCGTCACTTGGCATAGGCTTTCAGTCACAAAAACATTCTTCGACCAACAGCCTTTGTTTCCTGCCAATAAAATGATTTTGCATTCAATTTGCCAAATTGCTCTGAAGTATCTATTACTTTCTACATGGGACCAGAATGGGAATTCCATGCACCGAGCTGTCTTGTTATGCTGTAAGCTTATTTTCAGACTATAGACTTTAAACTGGAGTTGAGAAAGCAGAACTCACCAATTAACTGTAAGGAATCCAGCACTGTCTTTGAATGACCATTTCAGGGTCCATTTCTCACTTGCTCATCTGAATGGTGCTGACTGCCTGTATCAGGATCCTTGTCTCACCCACTCCTTTAGTTATTGCTGTCTGGTTGTCTTGAGGTCTTTCCCTTGCTTACTTCATTGGATGCTCCTAAGTGCCTGTCTCAGTATCTCCTCTCGCCTGCTCCTTTAAGTATTGCTGACTTCCCTCTCAGGATCCTTCCCTTGTCTGTTGCACTTGGTACCACTGATTGCCGCTGTTAAATTCCTCCTCTTACCTGCTATTCTCTGATGCTATAGTTTGCTTGTCCCTGGATCCTTTCCTTGTCTGTTCCTCTAGATGATACTGACTACATTTTGGAGGGTTTTCATCTCTCCAGCTCCTCCAAATGCTGCTGACTTCTTATAGTATTCCTACTACCCACTGTTTTAGGTGATGGTTACTGCCTGACTTGGTTTTCTCCATCTGATCACTTCAATTCAATAACATCCCCTCTCTAATGCATTTAAATTTTGTGTTTTACTGCAGCTGAAGCAACATTACTTGATTTGACTAGAGCGACAGAAGAACAGAACATAGTCATTGAAGCTGAGAAGGACACAGAGGACACAATAAACTGTAATAACATGGTAATATCTAGCTCAGAGAGCTGTTCCAAAGTAAACTCTGGCTTAGAAGTCATGAATAAAAATCTCCACATGCCCCTACAACGAGCAACCACTTTAAGACTCGCTGATGTGCAAAGAATGGAAGAGGATGAACTAAATACTGGATTAGAAGCCATTTACAAAGGTCTTCAGGAGCCCCTCCAGCGAGCAACCACACTAAAACATGATGATGTGCAAAGAATACAAGAAGATGTGATGAACACTGGGTCAGAAGCTATGACCAAAAGTCTTCAGGAGCCTTCACAACGAGCAACCGCCCTAGAACTTAATGATATGCAAAATACGCAAGAAAGTGATGACAAAAAGTTGCAGAAGCAGGACATTAACAAAGAAGGAAACACAAACCAAAGTAGCTTAGACAAAACCACAGAACATGATCAAAACAAAAATAATGATGAGAAACAGACATTGGAAGCAGAACTACAAAAATGTATTGATGATTTGAAAAAACTTAAAATACCCTCTACTTTCTTAAAGAAACAGAGGCACTGGCAAAATGAACTGCTAAAGAAATATGATATGTAAACCAATGAAAAATAAGCTGAATATTGGAATAAGTATAATGTATAGCTTGCTTGCCAGCTCTGTTCTGGCAGAGGTGAAAAATGAAATGTTGAGAGTATAAATATCACTACTTTCAAACGTTAGCATTTGTCAGAATAGCTAGACATTACCTATTGAAAAATAAGTAGGTTGATAGACCATATATTAATATTTCACCTATCATAATTTTCTCACTTCCCCTTGATGTTTACTTACACTTTATGTTCAAGTCCAAATGCAAGGTATAAGTGGCAATGTACTAATTCACTTGGCTGTAGTCACAGTTTGATTCACTGTACAGATTCCATTCATGTTTAAGATTAGTAAACTAGTAAGGTAAAATTCAGAAAATCCTGTTTTCATTTCTAATGATTAGGCTTATCAAGATATAGATGTGATTTCAGCAAATTGTCAAGACATGGCTTATGTCATTTCCCTTAGTAATTTATTAAAAATAAAACATTGAAATTTACTACAATGTTTTAACCTGATCATTTGAAGATTACATGTTACTGATAGAATTTAAACATTTAATGAGCACTGCCAATAGGTTGAGTATTTAAAGTTTTCAAAGAAATGTGAAGTGTTTTTGTGATTATGAAAACAACGATACACTTCCTTGGTTTAAATTTTGCTGGCATCTTTGAATGCAATTGGTTGACCAACAAAGTCAAGATCATAAGAACTATTAAAGTTATGAAGAAGCCTCTGGTTCATCAAATGTGGTTCCACAGTACATTAGATTACTTACATTGTGGAAACTGGCCCTTAGGCCCAACAAATCCACACCAACCCTCCGAAGAGCAACCCACCCCCCTACATTTACCCCATCACCTAACACTACGGGCAATTTAGCATGGCCAATTCACCTAAACTGCACATTTTTGGACTGTGGGAGGAAAACGGAGCACCCAGAGGAAGCCCACGCAGACACAGGGAGAATGTGCAAACTCCACATAGTTGCCTGAGGCGGGAATTGAACCCAGGTCTCTAGCGCTGTGAGGTAGCAGTGCTAACCACTGTGCCACCATGCCGGCCATTAACTCCACCAGCCAGGAATCCAACACTCTATCATTTACACACCTACGGTCTATTCCTAGGACCAACGGCATGTTTAATAGGGGATGGGAAAGTTGACCCAGGTGCCTGAAGCATTACTTGATTTGACCAGAGAGACAGATGAACAGAACATAGTCATTGAAGCTAATAAGAACGCAAAGGCCATAAGAAGCACAAGTTGCTGGAAACGCTCAATAGATCTGGCAGCATCTGACAGAGTTAATCTTTCAAAACTGAGGAAGAGTCACTGTACCTGAAATGTTAACTCTGATTTCACTTGTCAGATGCTGCCAGACCTGCTGAGCTTTTCCAGCAACTTCTGTTTTTGTTTCTGATTTACAGTGTCTGCATTCCTTTGACACTTGGTAACATCAAGTCCAAGTGTCCCATCCTCACAAGGAGACAGATTGATGTCAGGAGGCGAAAGTGAGGTCTGCAGATGCTGGAGATCAAAGTTGAAACTTTATTGCTGGAACAGCACAGCAGGTCAGGCAGCATCTAGGGAACAGGAGATTCGACGTTTCGGGCACAGGCCTGGGGAAGGGCCTGGGGAATTCCTGGGGAAGGGCCTGTGCCCGAAACGTCGAATCTCCTGTTCCCTAGATGCTGCCTGACCTGCTGTGCTGTTCCAGCAATAAAGTTTCAACTGATGTCAGGAGGCACCTAGCTGGAGGTGGAACCACATGTCGGCTGATTGTAACCCCCCTAACATGACCAGACAACCCTGGGCGAGACCCCCAACTGGTACTTGCAAATGTCACTGGCTGCATTGATCCTCCTCCTCAGAAATATTGTGAGCAAACAGGTAGCCACTAAGAAGGTGACAGGGAGATTCCACTATCTGTCCCATAACTGCACATGTGGAGTCTACCAATTGCACATACCAGACTATCAATCCTCCTATGGACATTATTGTTACCTTCAACATCCCTGGGATTCATCTGTAGTGCCTTAACTTTTTGTTTTATTCACTTATGGAATATGGGTGTCACTGACTGGGCCAGCATTTATTGTCGATCACTGGAGAGAAGGTGGTGGTAAGCTGCCTTCTTCAGTCCATGCACTGTAGGTAGACCCACAATATTGTTAGGACTGGATACTCAGGATTTTGATCCGGTAGCACTGAAGGAATCATGATATATTTCCAAGTCAGAATGAGTAAGTAGTTTGAGGGATAATTTGAAGGTGCTGGTGCTCTCATGTATCCACTGCCTTTGCCCTTCTGGATGGAAGTGGCCATGGGTTTAGAAGGTTGCAATCCTCATGTCAAGATTCCCTGATGGATGAGTTTACTTCTTTGTCAATTTTGAGATATACCAAACTCCAGCAATTACAAAAACACAGATTTTTTTTTCTGTTGAAGATGCTCCACATCTTTCACATCATATAATTTTAACTGACCTTTTTGGGATAATAAGACTACAGTAGAGTATAAGCTCATTCTACCTTAAAGCACTGAAGGGATAGTAATGGTTTCATACTTACAATGAACATTGTCAGGGTGAGGGTCTTAATCAGGGAGTGGAATCACTGATGGGACTCATTTAGAGTTTATATCTAGGAGCACAAGGTAACTGAAGAGCTCATGTATCATAGCTGTTTTAACTGTTAACCTTGGTCAGGGAAAGTTTTGTGCAGGCATTGAAATATTTGCAGAGGTGAGGACATCAGAACCCCAGTTACAAGAAAACTTCAGCATTTTATTGTGTACATCAGTCAAATATAAAAACCTGTCAACCCTTAAGAAGGTAGTGACAGAGGGTTTTCTTCAAGCTGTGCAAATCATGATGTTACTTGTAATATTAAAGTCACAAACCAGCTCAGTCATCCTGGAAGTTGGTGATTATACAGTTCTCACTGTCCTCTAAAGCTCTCCAGAGAATTGTGTCTCCCCTTCATCTACCTCCTCAGTGGTTTCTTCTCACTTGTATACCTCTCCTGAAGAATAGATCCCCCTTTTGATGATTGTGATTGTGGAGAATGCAGCACAACACCCCGATTCAGGACACAGTGTCTGGGTGTATTATGTGGTTCCAACTTACTGATCCAACAATTGGAACAACACTTTCCATAGGTCCATGGTCTGTACTATAATACGTCTGATTGAAGTATGGGCAACTTTGTATCTCTGTGAAAGACTGAGAGTTTCTTGGAGATGTTATCAGCCTGGAATGGAAAGGGTACCCCTTGACTGCAGCAGCCATTCTTGTATGGGCTGAGGGCCTTTGACAGAGGCTGGCATCTGTGAGTTGCCCAGAATCTATAAGTTATGGAAGCATCCTTGAGATAGAGCAGAAAGCCACAATATTTGGCTGTCATGGTCACAAATTAATTGAACAAGTAAATGAAATCAATCTCTATCCAACTTTTCTGGTTGTTGGCACTTTTACGGCTATCTAAGTGTAATTAATTGCATCATGTACCTGTGAGAAACCAGTAATTGCTGAGAATCCTAATGCTCTAATGCTGCTTAACTAGCTGTATCAAGGAGGTTATGAATATGTTGGCAGTGGTGAATATAGCAGCGGTGATTCCCTAGATGCACTTATCAGTTGAGTTCTGTGTGAAATTCCACAGAGGTCCACAGTTACTCCTTGAAACAATCTACTTCCAAAAACAGTTGTAACCTTTATGGCTGCTGGAATGGTACATTCCCCAGTCATTGTGATGGCAAATCCACATTCAGCACTGGCCTTGGTTTGTTATGACAGCTCAGAACATCGTTCATTATCTTCCTCAATGGGTTTCAGTCATTTGTAGATAGCTGCGGGAGGTCAGTAGATCTGTTTCTGCACTGAACCCTCCCTCTCTTTGACAGATCTTGTCTTGCTGCTTCTCCTCCGGAGGCTGTAAGGGAGCTGGTGACTGCTTCTGATCTTGTTGGACCTGCAGAAGCATCCTCCCCTGATGTCTTCTGCACCAGTTTTGTTGCAGTAAGAGCATAACAAGAAGAGCAGCTATATTAACCACTGTCATTGTGCCTGCAGTTGTAGCAGATCTGTGAGAGCATTTAAAGAAACTACACAGCCTTCACAGAGGGATGCTTCAGTTGTGACATTCTTCTCCATGAAGCTCCTGGTTATATCCTCATACAGGATAGTGCTGTGCATTTGGAAGGAACCAATTAGAATGTGCTGCTACCAATTTAGTATTCCTGCTTAAATACAGAGGAGAGATTCTCATTCAGGGTTTCAAAACAGCTTTGGAGGTATTTAGGAATGCAAGATTTCCATCATCTCTGATAATAACCCTTCTCACATTCATTAGTTATCATGCATCATGTAAGATTTCCCTTTCAGCCATAAGTTGCTAACTGTCCTTGCTCCTCAATCTGCTACCTCAGTGAGAACAACTGCATTCTAAACCTCTCAGCAAACATACATGCTGATATTCTGACTCTGGTGCATTTCTACAGCCCTGGTGGCTAGTTAGAAGGTCCAACAAGACAAGTGTCAATAACATGGAGACAGCTGGAGTAGTTATACAGCTTACATTTAAATTGAAGAGATGTGTATGAGCCCAGACTGCAGGATGAGAATTCACATCAACAGGTATCAACATGGCCTCCAAGCCCTCCGTTTCTTCCTCTCACGATGTCCCCAACAGTACCCTTCCATTGACACTCTCATTCGTTTGGCTGAACTGGTCCTCACCCTTAACAATTTCACCTTTGAATCCTCCCATTTCCTCCAGACCAAAGGGGTAGCCATGGGTACTGTATGGGCCCCAGCTATGCCTGTCTCTTTGTT
This sequence comes from Chiloscyllium plagiosum, assembly GCF_004010195.1. Taxonomy (NCBI): domain Eukaryota; kingdom Metazoa; phylum Chordata; class Chondrichthyes; order Orectolobiformes; family Hemiscylliidae; genus Chiloscyllium; species Chiloscyllium plagiosum. Next base: position 33,169,848 of record NC_057724.1, on the reverse strand, counting down.
GGCTACGTAGAACAGTCCATCTTTCATAGTTACACCGGCACCACTCCCCACCTCTTCCTCCGCTACATTGATGACTGCATCGACGCCACCTCATGCTCCCACAAGGAGGTTAAGCAGTTCATTAATTTCACCAACACATTCCACCCCGACCTTAAATTTACCTGGACCATCTCTGACATCTCCCTCCCCTTCCTGGACCTCTCCATCTCCATTAATGACGACCAACTTGACACTAACATTTTTTACAAACCCACCGAATCCCACAGCTATCAGGATTACACCTCTTCCCACCCTACCTCCTGCAAAAATGCCATCCCATATTCCTAATTCCTCTGCCTCCACCGTATCTGCTCCCAGGAAGACCAATTTCACCACAGCACAGACCAGATGGCCTCCTTCTTTAGAAACCGCAATTTCCCTTCCTACATGGTTGAAGATGCCCTCCAATGCATCTCATCCACATCCCGCATCTCCACCCTCAAGCCCTCCAGCCTCCTCCATCGTCGCTCCCCCACCACCCCTCCAACCTTAACGAGGACGGAACCCCCCGGTCTTCACCTTCCACCCTACCAACCTTTGCATAAACTGCATCCTCTGCCGACATTTTCGCCATCTCCAAATAGACCCTACCACCAGGGATATAGTTCCCTCCCACCCCTTTCTGCTTTCCACAAAGACTGTTCCCTCCATGGCTACCTGGTCAGGTCCACGCCCCCCCCCCCAACAACTCACCCTCTCATCCTGGCACTTTCCCCTGCCACAGCAGGAATTGCAAAACCTATGCCCACACCTCCTCCCACATCTCCATCCAAGGCCCCAAAGGAGCCTTCCACATCCATCAAAGTTTCACCTGCACATCCATCAATGTCATTTTTTGTATCTGTTGCTCTGATGCAGTTTCCTCTACATTGGGGAGACTGGACGCTTTCTCGCAAAGCGCTTTAGGGAACATCTCCGGGACACCTGCACCAATCAACCCCACCACCCCGTGGCCCAACATTTCAACTCCTTCTCCCACTCAGCCGAGGACATGCAGGTCCTGGGCCTCCTCCACCACCACCCTCTCATCACCCGATGCCTGGAGGAAGAACGCCTCATCTTCCGCCTTGGAACACTTCAACCCCAGGGCATCAATGTGAGGAAGAACACCTCATCTTCTGCCTCGGAACACTTCAACCCCAGGGCATCAATGTGGACTTCACTTGTTTCCTCATTTCTCCTTTCCCTCATCTCACCCCAGTTCCAAACTTCCAGCTCAGCACTGTCCTTACCTTCTCCGCAGCACACACACCACCCTCCCCCCCTTCCCCCATACCCCTCCCACCCCGCCATTTATCTCTCCACTCTGGAGACTCCCTGCCTCCATTCCTGATGAAGGGCTTTTGGCCGAAATGTTGATTTTTCTGCTCCTTGGATGCTGCCTGACCTGCTGTGATTTTCCAGCACCACTCTAATCTAGACTCAGTTTCTAGCATCTGCAGTCCTCACTTTTGCCTATCAACTTGGCTTTTGCGAATGAATTTTGGAAGCATTGAATTCCTTGATTGGGCAGAAGTTTATTAGGCAGGCAACTTCATTATTGTGTGTAGGGTAATTGATGATATACAACTAAATTTATTGAGGCTCCTTGCCAACTGATGGTAAGATTAAAATGCGTAAGAACTTTCCCAAAGTTCATAATAAGCAGAATATTTGTTTTGTCCTTTTTGACTTTACAAGCTTGCAGCAATGTCACAGTGCTACATTAAATGTATTGATTAGAGCACTACTGTTAGTGCCACTTCTTTGCTCGGATCCTTGACTGTCGACATTTAAGCATAGGAGAGTGCCACCTGACCCAGTGTGTCTACACCAGCCAACAAGTATCTCAATACACTCATCATATGCACCAGCGCTTGGCCCATTGCCCAGTGGGGCAATGGAAATGCAAGTGAACATCGATGTAAAGGTAAGGTAAAGTCATCATAGTACTACCAGTATTCATTAGAGACCAAAAATGAATAGTGGAAGTTTAACCTGAGGGTAACCAAGTCAGGAAAAAGTTTGAGACCTTCATGGTATCCTCAGCTGGTACAGGAATCAAACTCATACAGTTTGCATTACTCTACATGACAAACCAGCTGAAATAACTCCACAGAGGCTGGGGTATCTTCAGCAGTCACCCTTTATTTGTACAAGCAGAGTCCTTGATATTGATCCAACTCCCTCAGAGATAGTTCTCAAAGTGAACAGAACCTCTCACACTTCTATATATATCTGTTAGTCAGGGCTCTCTGATTGGACCAGATTAACAGATCCAATCAGGTAATTCTTTTTCTATGAGTTCCACATGGCTGACCTCATTGCAATCACTATTTTCCTCTGTCTCTGTGTCCAAGGTCATAGCCAATTCTTTCTCTCATAGCTCCTTCTGGGGCTTTTTGCACTTGGTCAGATTCCTCTAATTCTGCCTCTGGTATGGGCAGTGTGTAACACATAGTAGCTCATGTTTTGCACATGGAGCATCTTGGAAGAAATTCATTATCCTGTTCAGGCGGAAGAAATGGCAACATTTACCATGCCCATCTCAGATTCCAAAGTATCTGCAATGATTGGTGGAGAGGGAGAACCCATAGGTTTTCTAACAGTCAGAAAGGCTGTTAAGGAGCCGGGCACATTTTGTTCCCGTACCATTTGCAAGCTTGCAGGTTTCATATGGTCTATGCAATTATTCACAACCATCACACCTACCTGAACTTCAGACTTGACTGGACCTGACCTTGTGCTGACCATGCCTTCACTCACGCAGGGCCATTCCAATGGTTCCTACACCAAACTTTGTCCCCTGAATTAAGCAGTTTTCTTTACTTAACAGAGTTCTATATTCACTGGTATTCCTAATGCTGTTTCACTCCCTCTTACACGTCTGGGAAGACCAGATTTTATCTGGTGCGGAATCTTTTCCCCATTAACAACTCTGATGGAGCTATTCCTGCAGTTGTGTGAAAAGTGGTCGGATAATCAAATAGGAACTGGGACAGTTGGGTATCTAGTGAAGTTGTAGGCTGTTTCTTTAAGCCTACCTTCAGAGCCTGGACTGAGGTTTTTGCCATACCATTGTAGGTGGATGGCATGAAACTGTCCTTGTATGTTGAATTCCATTTGACTTTAGGAAATACTCAAATCCTCTGCTGGTAAACGGTTGCCCTCTGTCTGAGATCAACACCTACAGGAATCTGTATTGCAAAAGATCCATGCAACTTTCTATCGTCATGAGTGGACATCCACAATGACTAAGAACATTGAGTCCATGAAAGCACCTGCATAGTCAACATGTAAAAGAGTTCAGGGTTTACCTGGCCATTCCCATGAATATGCGGGAGTTACTGGCAGTACTTTTTGTCCTTGTTTGCACTCTGGGCAATGCCCACCAATGCAGCTATGTCTGCATCCAATCATGGCAACCCATTCTTGCCAACATCTGCATTTTTGAAGCCCCCGGATGATTCTGGTAGAGATCAGAAAGTATCGGATGATGACTTTTGCCAGGGACAATCAGTCTTGCTCCCCATAATAACAGGCCATTCTCTACTCTGATCTGTCTGGGTCCAAAAAGATTTCAATTCTGGTTGTGACCAGCCCTTTGCTTTGCGTCATCACCACCAGCTGTTTCAGTTTTGCCTGGACCGGATTTTTCTGTGGCTGAAGTTTGATATTGTCAGCTGTGACTGGAAGTGTGTGCAGAAACTTTGATACCATAATGGACTCTTCCAGTCGTGGTGTCACCAGTGGTATATCTGCCAGTGGGAGGCAGCTCAATACATCTGTATTCGTTCCTTGGCCTCCGGGACAGTGTTCCAACTTGTAATTATATGATCTTAGTATTTGAGCCCACTGTTGAATTTAGCCTGAAACTGTGGGTGGGATTGCCTTTTCCTCCTTAAGTAAACCTAGCAGGAGTTTGTGATCCATTATTATTACAAAACTACATCCATAAAGGTATTGGTAGAACTTTCTGACTCTAAATATAACTGTCAAGCCTTCCTTCTCCATCAAGGCATATTTATACGCTTGATTAGCCAAAATCCTGGGTGCATACATTATTCAGCATTCCTCTCCATTGGGCCATGCATGAGCTAATACTATCCTGATACCATACGGTGAGGCATCACATGTCAATAGCAGATCTTGCTTGGGATTATAGTGTGCCAACACCTTAGACAAATGATAACTGTTTCTTCACTTGCCTGAAAGTGATATCTTAGCAATATGATAATTTTCAAGGCTGACCCTTTTTTAGGATTTGATATACAAGTGCCAAGATGGAAGCCAGGCGATGTATGAACTTTCTGTAATAGTTCACCAGCCCAAGGAAAGACCTAAGCACTGGTACAGATATGGGAGCCAGGGAACTTTTGATCACACTCAATTTCTCTTCCAACAGACGTAACTCAGTTTTGTCAACTCTGTAGCCCAAGTAGGTCACTTGAACACATTTTTTTTCCCTTTAAGGCATAAGCCCACCTGAGAGAAACGTCAAATGTCCATGTCCAAGTTCTCTAAGTGTTTTTTTATTGGCCTTCTCTGTTATTAACACGTCATCTGGAAAAGTGGCAACCTATAAATGCTTTCCATTGTCCATTGAAAAATTGCACAAACTGACAATAACCCAAACAACAATTTAAAATTTGGATCAACACTTATGGATATTAACCGGAGCACGCTTCTGGGAATCCTCATCTAATCACAATTTCAAGTATGCATAGCTCATGTTCAGCTTCATGGAGGACAACCTCTCTCTGCCAGCTTTGCATATAAATCCTCTGTGTGACTGATTGGATATTTATCCAGCTGCAAAAAATGATTCATCATTTGTTTAAAATCCCACAAAGGGGAACCAACCCGTCAGGCTTTACCATCAGTACCAGTGATGTTGCCCATTTTCCAAACTGGACAAGTTTGATGACTCATTCGCTTTCCAGCCTTCTGACTTCTGCTTCTCCTTTTGCCCAGAAGGCAATTGTACGATTCTGCTAAGCTCACTCAGTGTTATTGCCAACATGCATGGTGGCTTTAGCTCCTTTGTTGGACCCCTACCTTCCTGAAAAACCTCAGCATATTCAACTAGGACTTCATTGAGGCAACAATTTTCTGATAAAAAATGCTGTACCAATCCAAGTAAATGTTTCTCTATCAATTTTGTCCAATAGGCTTGGGCCTGAGCCTTTTGCTGCAATCAGTGGTCATTGAATAAGCTGCATCTCATAAGAAACTAGAATCGAAGTTGTATCCTTAATCTGTAAAGATTCCCTGATATAGGTCCTCAGTCTGGCCAAGGTCTTGTGTAAACTTAAGGTTTGGAGTCCAGTGCAAGTTTTGTTAAAGATTGGTTCTGTGATCACTGAAATGGCCGCACTAGTATTAACATCCATTAAAACTAGGTGACCATTTAACCAGATGTTTATTTTGATTGGTTCTAATTTGGATGTTGTTACGGAATTTAATTGTTCCAAGCCAGACATAGGTGGACTTTCCATGTTGTGCACTCTCCTGGACAATGGCCTTGAGGTCTCTTACTCAACTTAGGTCAAGTGAGACTCCTTTCCTGTCTTGAGTCTGCAAATTGGCAGCAACTACAATGGTTGCCAGCCCGGCTCCTGAAGAAAATGTTAACTACTTGGCTGAGGCTTAGCTTTGTTTTTGGGTTTTGCTGTGGGCTGACCTAGAGTCACTTTGTTCAGGCAATGGTTCTCTACCTTTCTATTTTAGGACATGGTTTTGTTCCCTCCTTCTTTGAGATGCTAATTACTATTCCTTATCTAAACTAACCCTGTGACCCTTATTTTTCTTTTACTTTCTTCACAAAATCAATCAGAGGATATGAAATGGTCTGTTTATTTTTAATAAAGTGAACGTCTTAAGACCATAAGACATAAGACATCGGAGTGGAAGTAAGGCCATTCAGCCCATCGAGTCCACTCTGCCATTCAATCATGGCTGATGGGCATTTCAACGCCACTTACCTGGACTCTCCCCATATCCTTTAATTCCTTGCGAGATTAAGAATTTATCAATCTCTGCCTTGAAGCCATTCAAGGTCCCTGCCTCCATTATGCTCCATGGCAATGAATTCCACAGGCCCACCACTCTCTGGCTGAAGAAATGTCTCCTCATTTCCATTTTAGATCGACGCCCCTGTAATTCTCAGGCTGTGCCCATGGGTCCTAGTATCCCTGCCCGACGGAAACAAATTCCCAGCAACCACCTTTCTAAGCCATGCATTATCTTGTAAGTTTCTACTAGATCTCCCCTCAACCTTCTAAACTCTAATGAATACAATCCCAGGATCATCAGCCATTCATCATATATTAGGCCTACAATTCCAGGGATCATCTGTGTGAATCTCCACTGGACACGCTCTAGTGCCAGTATGTCATTCCTGAGGTGTGGGGCCCAAAACTGGACGCAGTATTCCAAATGGGGCCTAACTAGAGCTTTATAAAGTCTCAGTAGCACATCGCTGTTTTTACATTCCAACCCTCTTGTGATAACTGACAATATTACATTTGCTTTCTTAACCACAGACTCAGTCTGCAAGTCAACCTTTAGAGAATCCTGTACGACACTCCCAGATCCCTTTCTATTTTGGCTATATGAATTTTCTCACCGTTTAGAAAATAATCCGTCCCTGTATTCTTTTTTCTGAAGTGCAAACCTTGCATTTGCCCACGTTGAATTTCATCAGTCATTTCTTGGACCACTCCCCTAAACTTGTCTAAACCTTTCTGCAGCCTCCCCATCTCCTCAGAACTACCTGCCTGTCCACCCAACTTCATATTACTGGCGAACTTCACCAGAATTCCCCCAGTCCCCTCATCCAGATCATTAATATATAAAGTGAACAGCTGCAGCCCCAACACTGAACCTGCAGGACACCACTTGTCACTAGTTGCCATTCTGAAAAAGAACCTTTTATCCCAACTCTCTGCCTTCTGTCAGACAGCCAATCCTCATTCCATGCAGTAGCTCATCTCAAACACCATGGGCTCTCACCTTACCCAACAGCCTCCTGTGAGGCACCTTATCAAAGGCATTTTGGAAGTCTGGGTAGATGACATCCACTGTGTTTCCCTGGTCTAACCTACTTGTTACCTCTTCAAAGAATTCTAAGAGGTTTGTCAAGCACAACCTCCCCTTACTAAAGCCATGCTGACTTGTTCTAATTCAATTCTGCACTTCCAGGAATTTAGAAATCTAATCCTTAATGATGGATTCTAGAATTTTACCTACAACCGAGGTTAGGCTAATAGACCTACAATTTTCATCTTTTGTCTTGATCCTTTTTTGAACAAGGGGGTTACAACAGCGATTTTCTAATCATCTTGGACTTTCCCCAACTCCAGTGATTTTTGAAAGATTACAACCACTATTTCTTCAGCCATCTCCCTCAGAACTCGAGGATGTAGCCCATCGGGGCCAGGAGATTTATCAGTTTTTAGACCTTTTAGCTTTTTTAACACTTTCTCTTTTGTAATGGCTGCCATATTCAACTTGCCCTTTGACTCTCCTTAATCGTTGGGATATTACTCGTGTCTTCCAATGTGAAGACTGACATGAAGTACTTATTAAGTTCTTCAGCTATTCCCTTATCTCCCATCACTAGCCTTCCAGCATCAATTTGGAGCAGCCCAGTTTCTACTTTTGCCTCTCATTTGTTTCTTAAGTAGTGAAAGAAACTTTTACTATCATTTCTAATATTACTGGCTAACCGTACCTTCATATTTGATCCTCTCCTTCCTTATTTCACTCTGTTATTCTCTGTTTTTGTAGTCTTCTCAATCTTCTGATTTCCCAGTGCTCTTGGCCACTTGATAGACTCTCTCTTTTTCTATGATACATTTTCTGACTTCCTTTGTCTGCCATAGCTGTCTAATCTCTCCCAGATAATCTTTCTTTTTGTGGGGATAAACCTCTGTGCTGTGTCCTCAATTACACCCAGAAACCCCTGCCATTGTTGTTATACTGTCTTCCCCACTAGACTCTACTTCCAATCGATTTTCATCAGTTCCCCTTTCATGCCCTTGTAATTACCTTTATTTAACTATAACACCATTACATCTGATTTTGCCTTCTCTCTTTCAAACTGCAGACTGAAATCTACCATATTATGATCGCTGACTCCTAAGTGTTCCCTTACTTTAAGATCTTTTATAAAGTCTGGCTCATTACATAGCACTAAGCCCAGAATAGCCTGCTCCCTTGTGGGCTCCATCACAAGCTGTTCCGAAAAGCCATCCTGTAAGCGTTCCATGAATTTCCTTTCTTTGTATCCAGCAACAGCATTAATCACCCAATCCATTTGCACGTTGAAGTCTCCCATGATCACCATGACCTTGCCTTTTTGACATGCCCTATCTATTTCCTGGTACATCTTGTGCCCCTGGACCTGGCTACTGCTGGGTCTGTACATAACTCCCATTATGGTTTTTTTGCCTTTGTGGTTCCTCAACTCCATCCACACAGACTCCACATCATCTGACCCTTTGTCATTTAGTGCCATAGATTTAATTTCATTCCTAACTTGCAAGGCAACGCTGCCCTCTCTGCCCACCTCCCTGTCTTTTTGATAAGTTGTAAATCCTTGCATATTTAATTGCCAGTCCTGAACTCCCTGCAACCATGTCTCTGTGATGCCTACCACATCATAATCATTCACGATGGTTTCTGCTGTTAAATCATCTGCTTTGTTATGAATACTACGAGCATTCAGGTAAAGCGCCTTAATGCTAATTTTCTTATCCTCATGATTTCCATCACATCCAGTAGTATGTCCTATGTTATCCTTCCTTTTTGCTTCATTCCTAGTCTACCTTGAATTTAAACCCTGCACACATGCCTAACCTGCTGCTTATCTTTCTACTTGACTCCCTTCTCCCTGTTGTTTTCCCTTTCCCTTGCCCCCAACTCACAAGTTTAAAGTCCTAGTGACCATCCTATTCATCCTTTTTGCCAGAACACTGGATCCAGATCGGTTCAGGTGGAGACCGTCCCATCGGTACAGATCTCCCCTGTTCCAAAACTGATGCCAACGTCCCATGAAATGGAATCCGTATTTCCCACACCAATCTCTTAGTCACATATTTACCTTCCTAATTTTCTTAACCCTATGCCAATTAGCACATGGCTCAGGCAGTAATCCAGAGATTATGACCATCTTGTGTCTACCTTGACCCACTTTTGCCTTTCAGAAAGTTGTGGGTTCATGCATTAGATTGAATGCATAAAACTACACTAAAGTTTGTTAAGATGTTGATTAGCTTTCGGAATGTTTGTTGGCTTTTGGTATCACTGCAAAAGAAGAAATTAATAACATATTAATGGAAACTAGGACATTAATTACATTAGTTATATTTTATAATGGCTTAACTGCAATAAAACATTCCAAACTGTTACAGGAATATTAACACGGGACCTAAGGAGCCTTATTTATTGAATGCTGTTGCCAATTTTTAGATTGAACATTATCTTCATCAGCCACAGTATTGGGTGATATTTTTAAAAGATAATTTCCATTACAGTTATTCCGAGCCGAAAACAGGGACTAGCTCACAAATTAAACTGCACTTGATCCAACAACAGTCCACTGAATACTGAGCATGAACACTTTGAGCTTTCTTTCAAAGTTTCTGCCATGCTTGATTTGAAAAGTATATTCTTGTATAGATCATGGTCAAAGTAGCAGACTGGTCCCAAATTATAAAATTGTCATTTTTGCATCTACCTGTTCAACATGTTATGACACATCTGGAGCAAAGAACAAAGAAAATTTACAGTCCAGGAACAGGCCCTTCGGCCCTACAAACCTGAGCCGATCCAAATCTACTATCTAAACCTGTCACCCAATTCCTAAACATCTGTATCCCTCTGCTCCCCACCTACTCATGCATCTGTCCAGATGCATCTTAAATGAATCTACCGTGGGACTTGAAGTGAGATCTTCTGCCTCAGAGATAGGGCCACTACCATTGCATCGTAATAGAACAAGAAACTACAATGCCTACAAACAGTAAAAAAAAGTATCTCCAAAAAGAGATAATAATGTAGCCTTTAACAGCCAGGAGTGTTTTGCAAATGCTTCACAAAAACAAAACTTTCTGATCAATCATGAATTATGAATCATGGAAAAGTGATACTACTTGGATGCCTTATTGGCAAAAGTAGTGGTGACTTGTAAAAGCCTGAAAACCACAGTTTTAGAATTCAGCCATTATAATTTGTTTTGTTTTTGAATCTAATACTTCCTTGTTAGAGGTTGAGCAATGTGAAGGTGCCAGTGTTGGAAAAAGTTAAAAATCACAAAACACCAGGTTATAGTCCAACAGGTTTATTTGAAAGTACAAGCTTTTGGAGTGTGCTCCTTTGCTAAGTAGCTAGTCTGTTGGACTATAACCTGGTGTTGTGTGATTTTTAATCTTTTTCACATTGACTTTTGTTTTTGACAATCTGCTAAAACCAATCATTTTCTCTGTCATGATGTGAAGTTAATACTTAAGTTCTGAAGAAATGTCATATAAGATCTGAAACATTATTTCTCTCTACACAGATTAGTTTCTCCAGCATTTTCTGTGTTTATTACAAATTTCCAGTGTCTACATTATTTTACTTTTATTACTTAAATAACTGTTGTCTTTCAAACAGCCAATACATTGAATAGTTTGGGTCAAATTCTATTGGAATTATAACTTCAACATCAAGTCAAATTGAATTTGGAAAATTACTAATTGTAGCTGTTTTGCCTCAAATGAATGAGTGAAATGTTTTGCCTGCTGCAGGATGAAAACTGCTTTAGTTGCATTTCACTTTTTGATCAACTATCTTTATCCTGCTGCTACAGCAATATGGAATGGTACTGCGCACAGATACAAGATGAACAATTTTAACTGAACACGTCAAAAAGGAATTGATGAGATAATGTTGACTATCCTTTACTTTAATTGATTAGACAGGAAAGTAAAATCACAAGGGATGTAAAATGGACAGCTGATTTTGTCAGTTCCTGCCCAACTGGTAAATTTTTGACATCCACAATCCTGAAATCAAATCCCAAAGTTTAAATCTATTAGAGATCCTGAAATCTGAATTCAAAAGCAAATACTCTGGATACTGAAACTACTAACCACATGCACAGACTGACTCCTGATACATGTCGGCCTCTCTGCTGCATCATAACACAAGACCAATCCATGCACAATAAAGTCTGTTTTTGCATTGACATGTTACATTTTGGAATGCTGCTGCAAGGATGCTTTTTTTTTTGCCTAAATTCACTCAAAAATTGGGGACAAATGCCAGAAAAATCTACCTACTTATTCCAAGTTTGCAGAACTGCAAACGGAGCTTGAGAGTAGAAGTAATTTATGTCAAGTGACATTCTGAAAATGTATGGTCTGTTTTCTGTAAGATTTGAAATGTTGATTCAGCATTAATCCATTAAATGTTTGACTAAATTAAGCTTTACTTTAGTAAAATCAAGCAGTGAGGCTATATTAGTGTGTTTTATATTTAAATATTTATAGAAAAGGAGAACGTAAGACATGTAACCAAACAGTTTGAAATCAGGATAAACAGAACCAGATACTGTTTTTCTGGAGTACCGATACAATATCCTACAATTTGAATTTAACTCATAAACAGTCTATGTACTTCCCTCAAGGTCATGCTATCTACCCTGAGCATAACCACAAGATAATTCCAGATGAAAAAAGTTATTTGGTCAATTTAATTAATCTATCCAGAGAGACCTAATATTTCTCATTGTCTCATCCAATGATTTCTTAAATGGTTTATTCCACACATTCACTGTAAGAAGTAAAATTTTCTGGCGTTTATTTTAAAATTACTAGTTTGAAATCTTATTCACCAAATAAACTCTTAATATAAATTAAATGAATGCCTGTATGTAATGACAGACCTTATGTTAATGCAATTGTATGCATGGTGTAGATCAGTGTTTCCTTACAGGCAGCCAATATTCCTTCAGTCTTTTCTCATTACCTCAGTTCCAGCATTGGAGATCAGCCAATTGGCAGGTTTCTGAACGTCCTCCAGCCTCCAAATGTTTCTTTTGGTCTTTTGGAAACAGACCATCAAACAACATGCAAGGTAGCGTTGAAACAAAGTTCAAATTAAACCATGATCATTTTCACCTTGCATTCTATTGTCTTGGCTATGGAGTTCCTCTAGGAGAAAGTGGGGACTGCAGATGCTGGAGATCAGAGCTGAAAAATGTGTTGCTGGAAAAGCGCAGCAGGTCAGGCAGCATCCAAGGAGCAGGAGAATCGACGTTTCGGGCATAAGCTTATGCTTATGACCTACTGCGCTTTTCCAGCAACACATTTTTCAGCTATGGAGTTCCTCATCCACTTGTTTGCTTGACTGCATTGATTGGTGTTGAATCAACACATTCTTTGAAGACTCTTTCAATTTTGCCTTCAACTCTGTTGTAGCACCAGTCCTGGGATATGCATGCCATCTCCTTTTCTTTCAAATATGTTGCCATTTACACTTAATATAGTAAATTTCATCTGTCGTTTTCTTTCCATTTCCTGTAATTATAAAGCTTTCACCTCAGATTCTATTGACTATCCTAGATTGGTACAATTTGCCTGATTGACATATTTATATTAGCGTATGAACCCAGATCACTTACATACATGAAAGCTGCCATGGGTTCTACATTGAGCCTTCTAGCATGTGCTTTACTTGTCTAAAACAAATTGTCAATTTCTACATTTTGACTGCTTTCTTATATTGTACAATGTCATGCTTCTGAGCAAGTAAGTTTTCAATTCGTAATAAGCTCAACCCAAGCTGATGATGTCATTCATTTTTTGGGTGAAAAAGAACAATCTAGCAGGAGGTTCTGATGGACATAGATGCGTCGTCTATAAAGTCCAACAGTTTTATTTGGAAGAATTAGCTTTTAGAGCACTGTTCCTTCATCCAGCAGCTGTGGAGCAGGATCATAAGACACAGAATTTATAGCAAAATATCTCAGTGTCATGCATGCAACTGATACGATACATTGAACAAACCTGGATTGCTGTTAAGTCTTTCTACTTTTAGAATCAGTTGCAGGTTTCGGTTCAATAATATGTAAATCTGAGAATTTCTTCCAAATCACATTCTCAAGATAACTTAAGGTTTTACAAAAAAAGGTGACATCTCAGCTCAGACAATGCATTAAAGGTGTGAGGTTAGCGTCTGTCTGTATCCCAATCTTGAGTCAGACTGGTTCTATTTCCAAAGTAGGAATTTATAAGACGTTACATGGATTGACTGCCTGTAGATGGTGTGCTTATTGAACAAAATAGAATGTATGAACAATTACAATTCTGCAAATGCAAATCCACGCCATAGACTTATATGTGTGTGTTTGCAAGTGAGCAAGGGGTTGGGGAAGAGAGAGAGAGAGTCTGTGTGTATGCATGTGAGTATGTGCTTGTGAGTGTGAGTGCACGTGAGAGTGTGTATTTGCGTGTGTGTGCCTCTTGGGGTGTGTATGTGTGTCTGTCTGCGTGAGACTGTGTGTATGAGACAGGATCTCTCGGACACATACACACACACTCTCTCCCCCCTTCACATGAATGTACATACACATATAAGTCTATGGGGTGAATTTGCATTTGCAGAATTGTAATAACAGATACATTCTGTGTCTTATAATCCTGCTCCAAAGCTACCCGATGAAGGAGCAGCGCTCCAAAAGCTAGTACTTCCAAATTAACCTGTTGAAATATAACCTGATATTGTGTAATTTTAAACTTTGTCCACCCCAGTCCAACAGCATCACCTCCACATTGTGTCACCTGTAGTTCTAGTTAGTCTTTGTAATTATGCCCCTCAGCTATTATAGCAAGTTCACACATGTATAGGAAGGCTGATTTTTTTTTAATAGTAGCCATGATGTGGAGGTGCTGCTGTTGGACTGGGGTGGACAAAGTTAGAAGTCACATGACATTAGGTTATAGTCGAACAGGTTTATTTGAAATCACAAGCTTTTAGAGCCTGCTCCTTTGTCAGGTGAAGTGAAAACAGCTTGTGATTTCAAATAAACCTGTTGGACTATAGCCTGACTTTGACTTTTTTTAAAGCAGTGAGTGGATGGTCCACATGGCCATTGACAAGGGGCCCAACAATGGGCAAGACTTTTCTGCTGGTATACCTTCTTGAGGCGACTGTGAAGTATGTCATTATGTCTAACACTCAGCCCTTTATAGTCAGTGAGTTGCTCTTGCCTCATCTCTGCCAACTCTGGTAAGTGATGTCACAGCTGACACCAATTCCACTCAATCAGAAGGTGGATAGCCTTTTGTATGTCTACATTGTCGTGATATTTGTTTACTTGGCCTAGGAGGAATCACAGAGGTTATCTTCACGATTAACCATCAGGGGAATTATTTCTTTATTTTTCTACAGTTTCCTTAAGATTTTGTATCTAGGCACATTGTACCTAAGATGGTGCCATGAATAGCAACATTGTAAGGTTTTCTCTGTACTCCTGAACCCCTGTACTTGAGTACATGTGACAATTAAACTAATTCTAAGTTCTAAGAATTTCTAAAACTCACTGCTGCCTGGTGACCCTGACTCTTTGAGGGAAATAAAGGATGACCATTCTATTGTTGATCCTGAGTGTGGGATCTGGACAGGGTGGAGACAGCTGGTGACTCCAAGTCAGTTCCTACGTTCAAGATGGAGGAAGGTTTGAATAAGTAGAAAAATCAAAAAACAGGTAATAGCTGGCATTAAAGTCCATCTTAATATAAACTAGAAAAAAAACTCGATAGGTATAAGTGCAGCAGCCTTTGATACGTCCTCCACTTAGCTCACTTTCCTATCTGTTCTCAATGCCGCTGCTGCAGATAGCAGGGAATCTCCCTCACTGCTTGCTCTCCCCCCCATTGGGCTGCCATATCATCACTGCTGCCACCTCTCTGGTCTCCTCCTACTACCTGTAGAGCATGCATGGGCATGCCGAGATACCCCCACCCTGGATCGAGAGACTGGGCTAAGACACTGCCACCCTGGGCCGAAAAACTGCCATGGATTGCCAAGAGACCGGGCCAAGAGACCGCCACGGGTCAGGATGGACTGAGAGGATCCCACGCTGGATCTGTGCTGAGGCTCAGAGTGAAGAAAACAAGAAAAGAAACACCAAGAGAGAAAAGAAAGATGAAAAAACAAAAGGAAGAAACAAGAAAGAAGTGGATGGAGCAGACATACTCTGGCTGAAGCATCCTACTCCACCACCATCTTGAAACAATGTTAGGAGCAGAATCCAAGATGGCGGCGGAGTAGGACTTTTTAGATTGAGCTCATCGGTGCTGTCCATTTCCTTTGTTGCTCTTTTCTCTTTTTTTCTTCTCTTTTGTGCTTTTTTTTCTTCTTCTCTCTTCTTTCTTCCCCATGGACTCTTCCCTCAGACTCAGTGTAGACCTGGCAGGGCGATCTCCCGGCCTAGTGAAACACCTTTCTGGCCTGGTGTGCTGGACTTTCGGCCCAGCATGGCAGAGTCATAACCAGGCATGACGATCTCTTAATGGCCCAGTGTGACAGTCTCTCAGCTTGGTGTGGTGGTCTTTTTGCACCTGAGATGAGCTTCTGTTCTCAAGGTGACTCTTTGAAGTGCGGTCCGACTGTGGCTAAGCACTTATGAAAGACTGTAATGTTTGAACTTTCAGCTTTATTTCATTAGTTTCTACTTAAAACTAAGAAGGTCGGCAATGTGTAACTGTTAACCTTTTTTTGTGTGTTTTATGCACATTGTAATTACTACAATGTTTAACTTTTAAGTTTGTTCTTTTTTTGCACCTAATTCTTAAGATTCAATTCCTAAGTACTTGTACCTAAGGGGGCGCCCAGTGTGACAACATTATATGTTTTTCACTGTATTCCTATACTTTTGTACTTGAGTACACATGACAATAAAATCAAAAGTAAATCAAATTAGAATTAGACCATTCAGCCCATTAAGTCTACTCTGCTATTTGTTCAGAGCTTTTATCTTTCTCAATCCCATTCTCCTGTCTTTTCCCTGTAACCCTTACTAATCAAGCACCTACCTACCTACCTATCTAACTACCTATCTATCTTTCTCTGTCTCAAATACACTCAAGACAAAGCACCAGCTTCATTGGCTCAATAAAAAAAAATCCAGTTCATTGCATGAAAAGCCATTCCAAATTTAGTCCTTAGGTATTTTGAAAAATAGTATATTCACTGAAAGCAATGACATTTGTATTATCAGAATATTATTTCTGACTTAGCACATTTTGATAATGGATAATACACATTTACATTAAGCTGAAAATTTTTGTAATTTAATGCTCTGTTAGGGGAAATGGTTAGATTGATATCATGTAGTTAACAACTGGAACTTGTATTTTCATGGCATGTTGTAAGTTTCAATCAAAATAAGTAGTACTCGTATTGTTATTGTTTTTATTCTTAGTGAAAGAAAAGCAGGTGTTTTTCTTCCCATTTTCAGTCATAGAGTCATAGAGATGTACAACCACAGAAACAGACCCTTCAGTCCAACTCATCCATGTTGACCAGCTATCGTAAACTAATC
Source organism: Chiloscyllium plagiosum (assembly GCF_004010195.1). NCBI lineage: Eukaryota > Metazoa > Chordata > Chondrichthyes > Orectolobiformes > Hemiscylliidae > Chiloscyllium > Chiloscyllium plagiosum. The sequence continues at coordinate 33,153,236 of NC_057724.1, read as the reverse complement.
TAGTCCCTTTTGCCAGCACATGGGCCTATATCCCTCAAAACTCTTCCTATTCATATACCCATCCAGATGCCTTTCAAATGTTGTAATTCTACTAGTCTCCACCATGTCCTCTCGCAGCTCCTTCCATACACACACACACCCTTTGCCCCGTAGGTCCCTTGAAATGTTCCCCTCTAACTCTAAACCTATGCCCTCTAGTTTTGTACTCCCCCCACCCCAGGGAAAAGACTTATCTATTTACCCTATCCATGACCCTCATGATTTTTCCAACTTCTTTAAAGTCATCCTCAGCCTCCAATGTTCCAGGGAAAACAGCCCCAGTCTGTTCAGCTTCGCCCTATAGATCCAAACCTGGCAACATCCTTGTAAGTCTTTTCAGGAGCCTTTCAAGTTTCACAACATCTTTCTGATAGGAGGGAGACCAGAATTACACGCAATATTCCAACAGTGGCCTAACCAATGTCCTGAACAGCTGCAACATGACCTCCCAACTCCTGTAATCAATACTCTGACCAATAAAGGAAAGCTTACCAAACGCCTTCTTCACCATCCTATTTACCTGCGCCTCCACTTTCAAGGAATTATGAACCTGCACTCCAAGGTCTCTTTGTTCACTGAAACCAAAGGGAAAATACAAAGTGCTGTAATGGAATGACAAGGAAAATTATCTAGGAGAAAGTGAGGACTGCAGATGCTGGAGATCAGAGTTGAGAGTGGAGTGCTGGAAAAGCACAGCAGGTTAGGCAGCATCCGAGGAGCAGGAGAATCAACGTTTCGGGCAAGAGCCTTTCATTAGGAAATTATCTGTTAATTTACTTAGTGTTACCAGCACACATCATCAGCTTCCAAACTAGGTTTCATGGGTCATATGAAAGAATTTTACATTTCAAAGAATAATTTGAAATTTATATCATATAGTTGGAGCTCTTTATTGAGAACATTAGGTTTTTTGATAAGGAATAAACAAACTGAGTGGATATGAGCTCATTCAATCTTTAAGCATAGCTCTGTGAAATCCTATTTTTCATTTCTTTGTCAAGTGAAGCTTCATTTGATGTTTAATTAATGTAGCCTAGATACAGCTAAGAAACATAATATTAGATTGATTGATGCATATACTTTGATGTCACGATTATTTGCGAACTAAATTAATTCTGAAATATCAATCTGCCTACTAATCCTACACCAATATCACATCTAAATTGTGGCACTGCTGTATTAAATGGCAATAGGCAATACCCTATTATAAACTCATGATACTAAACAGAGATCTGCTGTTCCAGAGGAGCAAGAGTAATGGAATGGCAAGTAAAAAACCTTATGCTAAATCTGAACCCATCATAAACATCATTTGAGAAATCCAGAGGCATGTACCTCCTTTGTATCAGAAGATGGCAGAGGAATAGTAGCACATATTTTGATTAGTCAGCTGCCTATGTTTCATTAATAGAAACAGAGAATGCTGAAAATACTCAGCAGATCATACAGAGACAGTGGAGAAGACACAGCATTAATGTTTTAGATCTGTGACTACTTGTCAGAATTAGAAAACATGACAGATGTCACAGATTTTAAATAAATGCAAAACTGGGTCAAGTAGGAAAGGGTGGAAATTGCAAAGGGAAGGTCTGCAATAGGGTAGAAGACAGGCATGATTTAAATATTAAGCACGATTATAGTGCATGACAAAAGTGGAGGCACTGAGAGAGATTAAAAGACAATGGACACATCCAGGAGAGATGTAAATTGCAACATTATCAAAACCTGTTTTCTTCCCCCCTGGCTGTGAAGTTACTTTTTTGTATTCAAGTGGCAAAAATAATTTTTTTGTAGGAGATGTAATTTTCCTTTACATTCCTGATTTGCATAATTTGTCTCTGGCTATTATTGGTTTGGGCATGCCTTTAGTGTATCAAACGCATCAGTGCCTCCACTAGGATCAGATTTTCCAATTTAAATGGAGGATGAAAATCAAATTTCCTCCTGAGTACCTTTCTCCATCTGGTAATATGGGATTGGAAGGCAGTGCAGTTCAGACTTAGTTTTATTTAAACACTAACACGTTAAGCAAACAGCTCTTACACAACAAATTAAGTTAACTTTTCCCAAACTCGGCTGACTGCCGGAAAATCATATATACTACCCACTCTGGTGAACTTGATTGGGTTGCTGGATTCAATTTACTGAGCTCTGTCAAAAGGTGCACTCAAGGTCTGCTTAGAATGAAGGTAATAATGATTTGATTAGAGATAGTTAACATGGATTTGTGAAGGATAGGTTGTGCCTCACAAACCTTATTGAGTTCTTTGAGAAGGTGACAAAACAGGTTGATGAGGGTAAAGCGGTTGATGTGGTGTATATGGATTTCAGTAAAATGTATGATAAGGTTCCCCATGATAGGCTATTGCAGAAAATATGGAGGCATGGGATTGAAGGTGATTTAGCAGTTTGGATCAGAATTTGGCTAGTTGGAAGAAGACAGAGGGTGGTGTTGATGGGAAATGATCATCCTGGAGTTCAGTTATTAGTGGTATACTGTAAGGATCTGTTTTGTGGCCACTGCTATTTGTCATTTTTATAAATGACTTGGATGAGGGCAAAGAGGATTAGTTAGTAAATTTGCCAATGACATTAAGGTCGGTCGAGTCGTGGATATTGTGGAAGGATGTTGCAGATGACAGAGGGACATTGATAAGCTGCATAGCTGGGCTGAGAATGGCAAATGGAGTTTAATGCGGTAAAGTGTGAGGTGATTCACTTTGCAATAGTAACAGGAATGCAGACTGGCCTAATGGTAAGATTTTGGGTAATGTGGATGAGCAGAGAGATCTCGATGGACAGAGATCCCTGAAAGTTGCCACCCAGGTTGATAGGGTTGCTAAGGCATATGGTGTGTTAGCTTTTATTGGTGGAGGGATTGAGTTTTGGAGTCATGAGTCATGTTGCAGCTGTACAAAACTCTGGTGTGGCCGCACTTGGAGTATTGCATACTGTTCTGGTCACCATTATAGAAAGGATGTTGAAGTATTGGAAAAGGTGCAGAGGAGATTTACCAGGATATTGCCTGGTATGGAAGGAAGATCTGATGAGGAAACACTGAGGGACTTTTGGCTGTTTTCATTAGAGAGAAGAAGGTTAAGAAGTGACTTAATAGAGGCATACAAGATGATCAGAGGATTAGTAGGATGGACAGTGAGAGCCTTTTTCCTTGGATGATGATGGCTAGCATGAGGGGGCAAAGTTTTAAATTGAGGGGTGATAGATACAGGACAGATGTCTGAGGTAGGTTCTTTACTCAGAGAAGTAGTAAGGATGTGGAATGCCCTGCCTGCAACAGTAGTGGACTTACAAACATTAAGAGCATTTAAATGGTCATTGGATAAACATATGGGTGATAATGGAATAGTGTAAGTTAGATGGGCTTTAGATTGGTTTCACAGGTTGGTGCAACATCAAGGGCCGAAAACCTGTACTACACTGTAATGTTCTATGTTCTATGTAACTTTCTTTTTATTTCAAAAATATACTTCATTCATAAACAATCTTTATACACATATATAATGTTGGAAGGCTGAAGATATGAGAACCAGTGTCAGATTTTAAAGTTGACTGGAACAAGTTAATTGTAGGCCAGAGAGAAGGTTACCAAATAACTGGCTCGAAGATAATAAGGTTACCACACCCAAGTTTCATCCTACATTTTAACAGAATGGCATTTCAGCTGCAGTTAGGAAGAATGACTGAAGACCAATCAGGGGCTGTGATAATTGAGACCATAAAAAGGGAGAAGGATTTGTAGAAGCCAAAAGAATTTGACAATTGCTCGTTATATATGGAAAAAAATATTTGTTATTGGACATGCTTCACAAGCAGTTTCAAATAAGGAAATCAGAGTGTCAACTTGGCAGGTCTGAACTGTATACAAGCAACCCAAGGAATCCCTGATTTCAGCAGCAACTCCAGAGACTAACAACTGCAAAGAAATCCCCTGCATCAGGAGAAGTGATGAAGATACTGGGAAGAGTTCTAGCCTGGCTAGCTCCCAACTCTCCTGGGTAATAACACTTGGGGCTGGTTACAGTGGGTGAGATAGTTAAAGATGTGAATCTTCACTTAACTATTCAATAAATTATTCAAGTTTTTTACAGAGCTCTAAGTGACTCCATTGTATCTTCATCTATGAATATACTGTTGTCTTGTAGAGGTAGGCAAGAATAGTTAGTAGAGCTGTTTGGATTTGGACAGTCTTAGCATATGGAGAATCAACAACATTAGAATTGACTTTCCTGACAGTTCCAACAAATCCAACAGCATTTGTTATTCATGCTAAATACTATTTACATGTAACTGTGGCACTGGTAGGTTCCAATAACTGAATGGACCCCCATTTGTATTTTGGCTAAAGGACTGTAGGTCTTTCTCCACTGCACTTGGTGGCAGCTGCATCTCAGCATGAAGCCCTGGATCTTGAAATATGGAACACCCATTTGGGGTCAACTCCTTGCACTGGATGTCCAACAAGTTTTGTCTTTCACTGAGTTGATGGTCTTCCAGGCGAAGTTGATGTTTGTCTCAGTGTGTCCCGGGAACAGATCATAGACCACAGAGTCCTGCATCACAGAGTTGTTCATGATGAACCTTGAAGAAAGCCATTGTATCTTTCTCCAGGCTTCCTTTGCAAAGGCACATTCCAGAAGGAGATGTGTGCCAGTCTCAACTCCCCCACAGATGATTTGAGGGAAGCGTGCAGAGGCGCAGACAGATCGGGCAAACAAGAAGGATTGGACTGGTAGTGGCCTTCTCACCACCAGCCACGCTATGCCTTGGTGCCTTTTGGAAAATTTTGGAAAATTTTGGCAATGTGGCACTCTGAGCCGACAGGATGCATCCTCTTCTTTTCCCGCATGATTTTGAGGACACTACATGCTGAGCACTGACTGATCATGGGTGTTTCTCTTTGCAAATTTTTGCACAAAGGACAATTGATATGGAATGGTCCAATTCCTTGGAGTGTCCCACTGTGCCAAGGTGAGAACCATCCTTTGTAACACTGGGGACAATAGAACTTCAGTATGTAGTGACACTTGGTGTCTACGTACAAAAGGTTCTATGCACAGCTTCATGTAGCTACACACAAAGGTGACCGTAAGGATGAGGGCTGTGTTTGGTATACCCTTTGTCCACTTATGCAAAGCTTTGTACATTGTGCCTCTGTGGACCCAGTCCATCTTTGACCTCCAGATGAAGTGGAAGATGGTTTGGGTGACTGCAGTGACTCAGGCTTGGAGAACAGGCCAGACCTGCACCACTTAGTTTATAAAGTCATGAGGGGCATGGATAGGGTAAATAGACAAGGTTTTTTCCTGGGGGGGTGGAATAGTCCAGAACTAGACAGCATACAATTAAGGTGAGAGAAGAGCAATTTATAAGGAACTTAAAGGGCAACTTTTTCTCACAGAGGGTGGCGGGTGTATGGAATGAGTTGCCAGAGCAAGTGGTTGAGCCCGATACAATTGCACCATTTAAAAGGAATCTGGATGGGTATATGAATAATAAGGGATTAGGGAGCCAAGTGCTGGCAAATGGGATTAGATTAGTTTAGGATATCAGATCGGCACAGATGAGTTGGACCAAAGGGTCTGTTTCTGTGCTGTACAACTCTATGACTATGACTCTATGACATGCAGCAACATCCAGAGTACCTCATACCTGATGACCAGGTTTTTATCCGCAATGGAAAGGGAGCAGTATTCCATCTACCTAGTTTCTGCTTCACTTTGGCGATATGCTCCTCCCAAGGTTTGACACTGCCTCAGCCCCTCTGAACCATATTCCCAGCTCCTTCAGGTAATCTGTCCTGATGCTGAAAGAGATGGAGCATCGGTCAATTCAACTCCCAAAGCACATGGCCTCAGTCTTGCCTCAATTTACTTTGGCTCCTGAAACCAGATTGAACTGGATGGGGATGCTCCTGAGTTTATGCACTATTCGTGGATCTAAGCAGAAAACAGCAGCATCATCCATGTACAGGGTGGCTTTGATCTGCAGGCCTTCACTGCCTGGATTAGTCATCTCTGTCAGGCTCACTTGTTTTTAATGGATTTGGCAAAATGTTTGAAACAACACACAAATAAGGCAGGAGAGAATGGGCAGCCCTGCCTGACTCCAGACCTGGTCGGGAAACCTTTTGATTCCCACTCATTGATTGAAATTGCACTACTGATTTTGGTCTAAAGCAGTCATGTCCAATTGAGGATTCCATCCCCAAAACCCAATTTGGAAAGTATGCGATATCCTGTCAAAGGCCTTCTCCTGGGCCAAGCTAATGAGGCATCCACCTCCTGTACTGTACGTAGGCGATCAAATCCCTGAAGAGTGTTAGGCTCTCAGATGTCCTTGCCTGGTACAGTACAGATTTGATCGGGATGAGTCACTGATCCCAGAGCAGACCTGACCTGGTGGTGATGACCTTAGACAGGATTTTGTCATCTGCATACAGATTGGTTGCGTGTTGCATGGATTCTTCGCTGTCTGAGTCTTCACTGAAGGGATGGCCGCTAGGTGGTCCTTCTTAACCTCCCTTTCTGTGCCCTTCTGGAAAGTTATCTGAATTCAGCTAATAGGGTCACAAGGCAGGGGTCACAGCACCCAATGAGATTAGCCCAGGTCATCCAAAGCATATCCGTCTCCTTTTCACGAAATGATTATTCCATGGTGCCAAGGGGTCTGGTCAAAACTGGGGAGTAGACAAACATTCTGGTCTCTCCTTCTTGTTTTGGCTGAATGAGTTCTAGGTCATAATGACTCTCCCATTGTTTGAAATGCAATATAGATCTGGGCTGGTCCTTGCTTGTTTTTGATCTGTGGTAATCTTGGCCTCTTTGCATTCCATCAGGCCTTGCTTGCAGAAACTACTTAGCCAATTGTATGTTGGTCCAATTTCTTAGGCTAATGGCCACTTGACCAAAAACCTTAATATCATAAGAAAGTCAATGGTTTCAAGAGCTTCCTGAACCTATTTCTTTATTTAGTAATGCCAGAAAGGAACATGATTTAGTAAGTGGAATGCAAACTCAGCACTGCAAAGGTGTATTAGATTTTCTGTTATATTATTTTCCACATGTTGGTGTGACAGAGATTAAAAATAATAACAGCCCCCATATCTTCAGAAGTAATTTGCACAATTATTCTATGTTGACTTTATCTGTTAATTTGATTGACTCTTTTACCCTCATTTTTGAATAAATAATTTGCTAGTTGACTGAATCAAACACTAATCTATTTACAAATATGTATAATTTTCCTTACTGCCTATTAATATAACAACGACTTCAGTAATGATTTTCCTTCTACTTTTCCCATCTGTAGGCCTTCCTTAGAACATCTCTCTCTTCAAATGACTGCCAATTTATTTGCTATTTAAGTAGATGATTTATTTTAACTGAAATGCTAATTAACCTGTTACTATTAATATGATGATTCAACTCGTATTGCTGCTGAATTACACTACAAATTGATTTTCTCCTTTCAGAAAAGGTGGTTATATTAACTTATAATTGAAGGCATCTTTAAGTGTAAATGTCGCTTTGAAACCAATGTGTTAAATGAATTAAAAATTCAGATGTCTATACTTTATGATCTCTGAATCCCAATACACATAAAATAATAAGAAGATAAGACATAGAGCATAAAACAATACAGCGCACAACAGGTCCTTCAGCCATCGATGTTGTGCCAATCTGTGAACTAATCTAAGCCCATTCCCTTACACTATCCCAACCTCATCCATGTGCTTATCCAAGGATTGGTTAAATGCCTCTAATGTGGCTGAGTTAACTACATTGGCAAGCAGGGAATTCCACGCTCTTACCACTCTATGAGTAAGGAACCTGCCTCTGACATCTGTCTTAAATCTATCACCCCTTGATTTGTAGTTATGGTCCCACATCGAATGTAGGAAAAAGACTCTCACCGTCTACCCTATCTAATCCTCTGATCATCTTGTCTGTCTCTATCAAATCCCCTCTTAGCTTTCTTTTCTCCAATGAGAACAGACCCAAGTCTCTCAGCCTTTCCTCATAAGACCTTCTCTCCCGACAGTTTAACATCCTGGTAAATCTCCTCTGCATCTTTTCCAATGCTTCTGCATCATTCCTGCATCGGGGCGACCAGAACTGTATGCAATCTTCCAAGTGCGGCCTCACTAGTGTTTTATATAGTTGCAACATGACATTGCGGCTCCGGAACTCAATCTCTCTATGAATAAAACCTAACACACTGTATGCCTTCTTAACAGCACTATCAACCTGGGTGGCAACTTTTAGGGATCTATGTACATGGACTCTAAGCTCCCTCTGCACATCCACACTACCAAGAATTTTTCCATTGAATCAGTTATCTGCCTTCCTGTTATTCTTCCAAAGTGAATCACCTCACATTTATTTGCATTGAACTCCATTTGCCACTTCTCAGCCCAATTCTGCAGTTTATCAAAGTCCCCCTGCAGCCTGCAACATTCTTCTACACTGTCCACTGACTTTAGTGTCATCTGCAAACTTACTAACTCATCCACCTATGCCTGTGTCCAAGTCATTTATATAAAAAAAAACAGCAGTGGTCCCAAAACAGATCCTTATGGCACACCACTAGTAACCGAACTTAGGGCTGAATATTTTCCATCAACCACCATTTGCTGCCTTCTTTCAGAAAGCCATTTCAAATCCAAACTGCTAAATCACCCTCAATCCCATGCCTCTGCATTTTCTCAAACAGCCTACCATGTGGAACCTTATCAAAGGCTTTACTGAAGTCCATGTATACCACGTCAACTGCCCTACCCTCATCTACATGCTTGGTCACCTTCTCAAAACACTCAATAAGAAGAACATTTGCTCTTCTTAACTCTCTCTTTATATCCTTCCTAGCTAATCTGTAACTCTCCATCGCCTCCTCTGAACCATCTTGTCTCAACGTTACCTAACCCTCCTTCTTCCACTTAACAAGAGATGCAATTTCTTTATTAAACCATGGTTCCCTTACCTTATCACTTCCTCCCCCTGCCTGACAGGGACACACCTATCAAGGACACGCAATATCTGTTCCTTCACATTTCGATTGTCCACATCCTCTGCATTTTGCTACCCCATTCTATGCATCACAATTATAATCATGTTAGAATTGACCTTCCCCCATCTATAACTCTTGCCCTGTGGCATGTACATATCCCTTTTCATTGCTAAACTCAACATAACCAAATTATGGTCACTCTATCCAAAATGCTCACCTACCACTAAACCAAACACCTGGCCTGGTTCATTAACAGGCACCAGATCCAGTATGGCCTGTCATCTTGTTGGCCTTTTGACATATTGTGTCAGGAAACCCACCTGCGCACATTGGACAAAAACTGATCCATCCGACGTACTAGAGTTATAACATTTCCAGTCAATGTTAAAGTCCCCCATAATGACCACCCTGTTCTTTTCACGCCTATCCAGAATAATTTTGCTAATTCTCTCTTCCACCTCCCTGGAACTCTGCGGAGGCCTATAAAACACTCCCAGCAGTATGACCTTTCCTCTCCTGTTCTTAGCTGCAGCCCATACTACCTCAGTAGACGAGTCCTCGTCAAAAGTTCTTTCAGCCACCATTATACTGTCCTTGACTAACAAGGCCACACTTCCTCCTCTTTTACTGCCTGCCCTAAATCCTGGAACCTACAACATCCATTCCTGACCCTGCTCTATCCATGTCTCCAAAATAATCACAACATTGAAGTCCCAGGTACCTATCCATGCTGCAAGCTCACCTAACTTATCTCGGATACTTCTAGCATTGAAGTAGACACACTTCAAACCATCTTGCTGTCTGCCAGCATATTCCTGTAACCATGAAATCCTGTCCATGCCCTCACTACTTCCATCCTCTTGTGCACTGGAACTACACCTCAGGTTCCCAACCCCCTGCTGAGCTAGTTTAATCCTATCCGAATAGCACCAGCAAATTTCCTACCCAGGACATCAGTACCCTTCTGGTTCAAGTGAAGACTGTCCTGATTGGAGAGGTCCCATCTTCCCCAGAATGAGCCCCAATTAGCAATGTACCTGAAACCCTCCCTCCTGCACCATCCCTGCAGCCACGTGTCCAGCTGATATCTCTCCCTATTCCTTGCCTTGCTATCACGTGGCATGGCTAACAAACCAGAGATAACAACTCTGCTGTTCTAGCTCTCAGCTTCCACCCTAGCTCCCTACATATGTTGTTGGTACCTACGCTGACCATGACTTGGGGCTGGTCACCCTCTCCCTTCAGGACCCCAAAAAACCAGCCGAGACATCACAGACTCTGGCACATGGGAGGCAACACACCAACCGTGAGTCTCGTTCATTCCCAACAAAAAAAGAGAGTAGTCACCATGTGGATTAGACTATGTGGATTAGGCTGAATTCTCGATCTCCATGATTCAAGTAAATAATAGATTACACCGTGCCTTCATTGCATTGCACACAAAACCTGGAATCATTTGCAATTCATCTCAGTTCTTGTATTTCACAAGTGATGACCTCAAGCTGACTTCAAGAATATATCTGGTCTCTTAGAAAATGTCTATGCTGAATCTGTATGCCTTTAAATAATCTGATTGTGCTGAATTGTCTCAGAGTGAAAACCTTGGGGCTACTTTTAGGATCAGTCTGACGTACTGCCAATGTATTCGTTGATCCACCAGGGGCAGAAATAATTAATGCTATAGTGACCTTTAAAAGTTCATAAGCGTCATTTCTGCAATGAGATTTGTCCTTGACTTTAATGGAATGACTTTGCCCCTGTGTGAGCTTCTATTTGAAAGGATAAGTCTCTTCTGATCTAAAACAAGGACAATCTGCATCTGTAAATGTAAGGGAAAAATAATGATGAGTACTTATTTAATGCCAATGGTGTTATCACTGCTGTTTCTAATCCCTTGGGAATTTGTCTTTTAAGTCTAGGAATAACTTTAGAAACTAAAAAAAAATTTAAAATGCCATTTTACTCACTCCAAGTAAAATAATAGCGAGAAGCAAGGTTACCATTAAAAAATGAGTTTGTGAGCAAAGGCTTGCAATGTGCAAAACATCAATAATTAACAGCAATAAAAGGTTATGCATTAAAAAATGTTGACAAAATGCTAAATAAAGTTCAAACTAAGGGTCAAATCATACCTTTTAAGAAGGCACCTGTGAATGGCATTTCATGTACCCATTATATTTGTGTCAGCAACATAACACTGAAATTATGAAAATAGGTCAGGGACTAAATATTGACATACTTTCCATTGGGTACATCAATGTTGGATACCGACAAAAGTCCTAACTGACCATTTGGAGGAACCTGCAAACCGGCTTGTGCACTTAATTCTACACTCAATTCAACAACTTGTGCTCTGCCCACCACCCTGACATTGTAATATTACAATATATAGAATTCTACCTTCAAAATGAATTGTTCATTTAGTAAGTCTTTATTATTTTCCTGATAACTCCTCCAGAGACAATTATTTTATGATTATATTGGAACACCAATTTTTTATTACCTTAACTAAAATGTAATTAGTCTCGGGGGATAGAATTTTATAGAATTAACCCTACTGAGACTATTTTGCAGTCTGGTCCAGGCCCTAGGTCTCTGTCACTATTGGCAAAGTGTCCCTGCTCCCAATGCTTGCTACTGGTGAGTCCAGTGATCCAGGTCTGTGCTTTCAGAGCAGCTTGTCATTCTATTGGAGAGATACTATAATGACAAGGGTCAGAAAATGTCAGATGCGAATGTCTGTGAGTGCAGCTGTTGACCATTGATCATGCCCTGCAGAGATGAGAAGACATTTTTTCACCCAAAGAGTGGTGAGCCGATGGAATTCATTACCACAGGAAGTAGTTGATGCCAAAACATTGAATGTATTCAAGAGGCGGCTAGATATAGCACTGGGGCGAATGGAATCAAAGGTTATGGGGAGAAAGCAGGATTAAGTTGAATGATCAGCCATGATCACAATGAATGGCAGAGCAGGCTTAAAGGGCTGAATAGCCTCCTCCTGCTCCTATGTTTCTATGTTTCTATGCAGTACAGTTTGGTTGTTCACTACATGCAGGTGCTTCAGAGCAGGTGGTAAACTGAATTTACCAAGGATATGATCTGATTTTCATGTTAAGTTTTCTTGACGTCTAGCTTGTTTGAGGCATTTGCTAATATAGGAAGTTGAACATTAATTGCACATGCTGGGCCTCAAATCTCACTGTGGCCCACATTAATTGGGCCCTGTGGCACGGTGGCACAGTGGTTAGCACTGCTGCCTCACAGCGCCAGAGACCCGGGTTCAATTCCCGCCTCAGGCGACTCTCTGTGTGGAGTTTGCACATTCTCCCCGTGTCTGCGTGGGTTTCCTCCGGGTGCTCCGGTTTCCTCCCACAATCCAAAAATGTGCGGGTTAGGTGAATTGACCATGCTAAATTGGCTGCAGTGTTAGGTGAAGGGGTAAATGTAGGAGTATGGGTCTGGGTGGTATACGCTTTGGCGAGTCGGTGTGGACTTGTTGGGCCGAAGGGCCTGTTTCCACACTGTAAGTAATCTAATCTAATCTAATCTAATCTAATCTAGTTCATGTCCCTACTGGATTCATGTTCTACCTACTCCTGAGATGTGTAGTAGCATCTCTGAACAGGTTAATTCAATTAATTTGGAGATGATCTTGTTTAAGGGCTGTTATGGTGCATTGGTAATGTCCCAGCCTCTAGGCTAGAAGGACTGGGTTCAAGTCCCATTTGCCCTTTGTGTGTGTCACAATGTGTCCAAATAGGTTGATTAGAATAACTAATCACTTAGACCGCTATAAGATTCTACCTATCGTTCCCATATCATCGTAACTCATATGAAATGAAAAGACTATGAGAAGGCCTTGTTGGCATATGCTCAGCTGCAATTATATGTCTGTCATGTAAAAACTGTTTATTGTGACACTAAATGGACAATATATCCATAGAACTCAACAGGTTGGTATAGCAGGTTAAATTTGTCCTGTGGTGTGATACATAGCTTCTCTGCCTCAGAACCAGAAGCTCAGGGTTCAAGACCAGGTTTAATTTCTGATGATCCTAGAAGGTGAGCTCATAATATGGCCAAACAGATTATGTATTGATCTGTAGACTAATCTGCGCCAATGGCAGGTAAAACCGCGAAAGATTTCTGGTCAGCCATGTGATTGAAAAAGAATTGGAACCTCTAGTCTACTATCAGCATTTGTATTTCCTAACCTACATTATGGATGTAAATGTAAATGTTGCCACAACAATTTAAACTCTAATAGGATCTGATTGGCTCAATTACCTGAACAGCTGGCACGGATCAGATTGGTGCCAGTAGTATAGAGTTTTGCTTGAGGTAGATTGAGTACCTATGGGCCTCAAATCTTGCCATAGTCCACACTGATTGTGCCCTTGTGGTGCAGTGTTTGTGTCCATACCAGATTCAAGTTCCATCTACTCCTGAGATGTGTAACAACATTTCTGAACAACCTCATTTTGCCTGAAGTAGATTAAGAACCTGTAGCTCTGACCTACATTTGGTCAGAAAACTCAGGAAGAGCGACAGGTTTCATAAAATTTGATCGAACATAATTTAAGCTCATGATATGGTTGCTATTTAAATGCAGAATAAAGGCACGGCTTACTGATGTGAGATAAAGTGTATTTGGTAATGTACTTTCTTTTCTGTCAAATGTATGGATTTCTTCAAATCCAAATGACAAAAAAAACAGTCAGCTATATTTTACAAAACAGCAGTAAGAAAACCAAGATAGTTTAGCAATCACTGGTCTAAGGTTTCCAATTGGTATTAGGGATCCAATGTCGGTAGCATGTGCAGGTCCCAAAGTTGCATGGCCTCAGCGTGCCCACTCAATGTGAAGTAGCTTCCTAATGTACATCACTGTAGAATGCCTCAATGTCAGGTGACCTTGCAGTGTTGCTGTTCTCCCGACAGTGGCGAAAGTGCAGAGCTAATGAGAGAATTGCCTTTGATTGAACTCTTATTGATTTCATTATCTGCTGCCAACATAGAGCAAACAGCTGATTCTTATGTCAACCCATTCTTGGGAAAGTAGTATAGAGGTAGGACATTAAGAAGCCACCCTGAAAGGAATTCACAGATTCATATAGTGCATAAAAGGCCTTTCAACCCACCGAGTCTGCACCAATCTAACTATCGCCAAAGGCGTGCTAATCCCAATTTCCTGCACTTGTCCCATTTCTTTGAATGGCCTGATATTTGAAGTGCTCATCCTTTTAAGGATTGTGAGGTCTGTGGCTTCCACTACCTTTCCAGGCAGTGCATTCGAGATTCCCACCACCTTCTGAGTGAAAAGATTTTTTTCCCCAAATTCCCTCTGAATCTCCTATCCTTTACCCTCAAACTATGCCCCCTCATGATTGACCCCTCAACCAATAGCTGCTCGCTATTCACCTTTGTTTGTATCCCTGATAATCTTATATTGTACACCTCAATCATGTCCCCTCTCAGTCTTCTCTGCTCTAAAGGAAGCAATCCAAGAATATCTTGTTTGTCCTTCTAGCTCAATTTCTCCATCCCAGTCAACACCTGAAGAACTTCCTCTGTATCCTCTCTAGTGCTATCACATCCTTCGTGTAGTGAGGTGACCAGAATTGCACACAGTACTCCAGCTGTGGCCTAACCAGAGCTCTGTATAAATCTAACATTACTTCCTTGCTCTTATATTCTTTGCCACATTTGATGAAAGCAAATGTCCCAGATGCCTTCTTAATTATCCTATTCACATGCTCCGCTGAGTTCAGGGAATCTGTGAATAGTTACCCCAAGATCCCTCTATTCCTCTAAACTACCCAGTGTCCTACCATTCAGTAAATAATCCTTTATCTTGTTTCTTCTTTCAAAGTGCATAACCTCACACTTATTAGGGTTAAATACCGCCTGCCATTGGTCTGCACATCTGACCAACCCATATATATTTTCCTGTAACTTACAACCATCTGCTTCATGATAATCTTGGTGTCATCTGCAAATTTGCCTAACATTCTCCCCACATTTTCATTGATCAATTTATATATATATGAAAATTCAACCCACTCTGTATAAGTGAGGTCGATACTATTGATGGTTGCATAAAATTTGGTACATTTGAATACTATAACTTTTTAAACATATGAAACAGTGCAATAGTTTTGACTTGGGGAATATAAACATTGTCGTGGAAAGGTAAGCCAACATGACAGTTACAAAGCAGAAGCCAAGCATTGTGTAATTAGAAATAGCTAGGGGCAGAGCTGACCAGCCTCATGAGCAATTATAAGTTTGAGCTGTTTCTGCCAGAAAGCTATGTAATGTTCAGTATTGGCAGATAGTACACAAAAACTGACCTAGTTTCAGCTTAATGTATTTTGCACTCTCCTTGTAAGTAGATTTATCGCATCTTAATTAGAAATGATTGTGCTTTTTCATTGGTTTTAACAGATGGCAATAAAAATAATAAATGTACAACTATGTTTTGCTTGACTTTAAGCAATGCAAAGACGCATAAGGCCAGAGGAAAGTTGACTAATCAATACAGAACTTTAATAATAGTTTCTACACTTCTCAAGTATTTAAAAAGCTATTTAAAATTATTAACTGACAATAATTGCAGTAATCCAGACCTGGAAAATTCTGTTGGCCTACTTCAGCACTAATGTCCATGTTGTTTTTGTAGCTGACTCTGTAGAACAGTGGTCTTCTGCCTTTGAAGGAACCTGCCTCTTTTGCTACTTTTTTGACATTGAACTCCCAAGATTTTTTATTGAAAGTCAAAATGCTTACTATGTTGTTCCACAGGTATGCTGCTTCAGAATAAAAAAAATATAAATTGCCATAAAGGTATAATTTCTTTAAATGTTGCTGGCTGACCAAACTTTGCAATTGGCAGCTCGTCAACAGTCTCAAATACTTGAACACATTTTCAACATTTTTCCAATTTTATTCAACATAGAACACTACCAATTCATTAGCTGAGGTGGATGGGGGCTGGTAAGTTATAATCAGCAAAAAATTACCTCCCTTATGTTTGAACTGATGCCTTGAGAATGACGTGGGATCCAAGGTCTCCTAGGGCAATTCTTTCCTGACTGTACAACACTGCATCACCACTTTTACTGGTCGGTCATGCCATCGTGGGACTGGAGATTTCTAGGGATAGTGCTGATGGTGTTTGGGAAGCTGTCTTTAAAGTATGATTCCATGAGTAAAGCAATGTCACGCTGTTTCTTGACTAGTTCTCTAATAGCTTTCTCAATTTTGGTACAAGCTGCCTCAGGAGGAACATGCAGGGTTGACGATGCTTTGTTTGCTGTTATAATTTCCAGGAGGTCATTGCTGAGCTGTCAGTCTGGTTTCAATCCTATTTTTCTTAGTTGTTAAATACAATTATTTCAGAGGGCACCTAGGTTTGGTTGAGAATTGTAAGAACAGCTAATTTTCCTTTCTATGGGACATCAGTGAAACAGATGGAGTTTTATGATAATCAACAATGATTTCATAGTCACCAAATAGGGTAGCCTTTTATTCCAAGTTTTTATAAATCAAATTTAAATTCCATCGATTGTCGTGGTGGAATTTGAACACATGGCTGGGTTTTATGTGCCCCCAGCCGATGTGAGTTTGGCAGATGGAGCATATAAAACAGCAAATATACCCAGCCCTTCCCATCTACTCCTAAGATGGCCCCCATAAGACAATGGTGGATGGTTATCAAAATTGACAGGATGACCTTCATTTTTAAATAAATAAATGCTGTTCAGTTGAGCTTGGAAAAAGGCCTAATTGATCTCAACATTAAGCTGTCCGCACCATAATATAGTTAGCATGGCCAGGAAGGTGTGAGTGGGCTGCCCATTGTTTAAAAGAAGTTTTCAAAGAGGGCAGTCAGGTTATTATAATTGGAGGATGCCCTTTGCACATTAGGGGCATGCCCCCAGAAGGTATGATTCGGAAGAGCCGGTGCTACACTGAGGTGGACAAAGTTAAAAATCACACAGCTCCAGGTTATAGTCCAACTTGTTTATTTGGAGGTACGAGCTTTTGTAGTGCTGCTTCTTCATCAGCAATTCCAAATAAACCAGTTGGTCAAAAATGTGGTGTTGTGTGATTTTTAACTTTGCCAAAGAAGATAGTTAACTCTCCTTCCTTTGAATCCTCCTGAAATTTAAATTCATCTCCTGCTATTTCCATTGCAATACAACAAGGAAAGGGTGAGATTGTGAAAATCTATTGCACCCCTTATAAAGTATTAATGTTGATGCAATATTGCTGTATTAATTTGGTTATAGGACCAAATCGGTAACTATTTGTTAGTCAATGGTTACCATTGTGTCGCTATTAATGGTCTAGCTGGTGTGTCTTCCTCACTGTCATGTGGTGTGGAAATTGGTATAAAACATCAATGGATTTGGCATAGTGTTTTTTCATATACTTTCAGCAATTTGATGAACATTTCCTGCAAATGGAGTCCTATTTTCAAGTACTGTGTGACCTTCCTTTGATCTCTGTGATCAATGTTACATCTGAGAACAGCTCAATCAATCATGCTTCCACATTTTCACTAACACAGCAGTACTCAGAATGTGCTGTAAAACCCTTGCCAGCAAAAATAAAAGACATAAAAGCACCTATGTGGTGCAGAACAGTGAAATACAGTGATATTTTTATGTATTTTATTGTAGCATCAAAATGATTCTTTTGTTTTTCCTGCCATAAGTTAAAGTTTTAACAGAATATAGCACAAGATAGAAAAAGAAATTATTTCATGAATTTTTAGGTCCACGGAACTCTGTGTTGTCAATTATCTAAATTGTCAATCATCTATTACTTTGGGGCTTACGTTCCAAAACAAATGCTGGGTCATTGAATGATCAGATTGCAACAAATGTCTACATAATGCCGACAGCTGATTCATGGGATTGACTTTTATATAATTGGGCATTATGAAACAATTGGAGCTCCAAGCGATAGTGACTGTAATGTAATATGATTGAGCTTGACTTCCGAACCACCACTAACATGGTATTAAATGCCACACTCATCCCATTTTCGTGCTTATTTTCAAACCGGTCTATAGGTTTACCTCTATTTCGAACATCTAAGTCTAAGATCATGTACTCCTTCAATTCTGGTCTCTCTAATCTTAATTCCTGCACAATTGGAGTCCATGTCTTCAGCTGCATATTGGCCTCGGGTAGCATGGTGTGATGTGTCCAAATATGTGAAGCTCAAAATCAGGTAGTAGGAACATAAAGTACACAAGGAGAACATCATCCCTGAGGCTTAGATTGAACTGTTTCAAACTATAGTTTTGGCTAAACACAAACACACATTCATATGCCCACACATACTATCAACCACACAGACATACACACACATCAATTATCTCTTTCAAACACACACATAATGCAAACACATTCACACTATCTCTGTCAAATGCAAAGACATACACATAGACCCATTATCCCTTGCATACACATACACAGAAAACACACACACTATGTCTCTCATACAAGCACAGAACACAAACACATACACGCACACATGCATGCACTGTGATGATATATCATTAAGACAGATGTAAATCACCAGATACTCTGTGTGCACCAACTTTCCTAGAATATGTGAAAGTGACTTTTTTCCTACTTTACCAAGTTATGGATATTACATCCATTGTTGGCTGAGAGTAATGCACAGTCCTGGCAGTTTGATAAGATACTGAAACCAGAAGGTCACTGGACTTGAATGTTAATTCTGCCCTGTGATCTTATCCAGCAATTTCTATTTTTGACCCAATTTAAGGTACAACTAGTGAGTTTTGCAAAACTTTTTGTAGCTACGATTGAGGTTCTGCATGTAAATTTGTCTGCTGAGCTGGAAGATTCGTTTTAGGATGTTTCATCACCATACTAGGTAATATGAGCCTCTGGTGAAACACTGGTGTTAGTGATCCATTTTCTATTTATGTGTTAGGTTTCCTTGGGTTGGTTGGTTGGGTTGGGTAGGTTTCCTCCTCTTTTGTGAATTTTATGGCAGTAAGGGTATTACTGATGGTCTTGAAGATTTCCTCTAATTTGCTTCATTTAATGATGACAAAGGTGTGTTGGATGGTTGGCAGAGTTGTTTGTTCAATTCTCTGCATTACTGCCTCTGATAAGAACCCTGATATTGGAGATTCCATTGATGTTCCTTTGGTTTGTCTGTAGGTTTTGTTATTGCAGAAAAAACGCATCCAGAAACCTCAGCCACTCTCCCCTACATCAAAGACATCTCCGAAATGACTGCCAGACTACTCTTGGCATCATGATAGCTCATAAATGCATCAAAACATGAAAACAGCAGTTAAAGAATTTGAAAAACCCCATCCAGGCAACAACAAAACTAATGTCATTTACAGAAGACCTTGCAAGAACTGTAACAAACACTGCATTGAACAAACAGGCAGAAAACTAGCCACCAGGATACATGAACATCAACTAGTCACAAAAAGACATGACCCACTCTCACTTGTATCCTTACATACAGATGAAGAAGGACATCACTTCAACTGGGACAACACAGCCATCCTAGGACAAGCCAAATAGAGACATGCATGAGAATTCCTACAAGCACAGCATTCTGACCAGAACTCTATCAATAAACACATCAACCTGGAACTTATTCATCACCCTCTGAGAAAAAGAACAGGAAATAACATCACCACAGCAGTTGACTTTGCCACAGGAAATGACATCACCACAGGAAATGACATTACCAACCCAAGGAAATGAAAACACATAAATAGAAAGCAGGTTACTAACACCAGTGCTTCACTGGAGCACTGATGATGTTACCTAGTATGGTGACAGAACATCTGAAAATGAACCTTCCAGCTTAGTACGCAAACTTATATTCATAAGGTATGACTTTATATACAAAGTGACTCAGGTGAAAAATATATAAAATTACTGCCCACAAGAGCAGCCAGAGAAGTGTGATGTGGTTGATCATGGAAGGATGTGTTGAGAATTAGATTGGAGAGGTAATGAGCTTTGGTATATCAGTATATCCTGTTGCTTAATGTATTTGTGCCCATTGTTTGTTTAGTGACATTGATGTGAAGTAAGGACCTGAGAGGATAATGAGATCCCTATTTAAGGGTTTTGCACTGATGCCTCCAGGTTTAGCTGGTCACGTTACATCACAGGACCAGTCCATTAACAATATGGTTGGTGTAGCAGACATGACTTCAGCATGCCTGGGGATTTGAAATTAATAGCTTTGATATTATAAGTTAAGTATAGTGTGATGCTTGATTCTCAAATTTTTGGCTTGAGGTGACAGAAAATGAACTGTTTCTTCTTCTGTTGATGTTCCTTCATGGCATAATTTCTCTTTATCTCTGCATCTACTTACAGCCCTTTGAGGAAACTATGCTTCTTAAACTTCGTCCTATTTTGCAATCCTGATTTAATTGCCCCACCATTAGTGGTCATTTATGAACTTTCCTCATGGATAACAAAATGTCTTTTTCCTCCTTCAAGATACTCTTTAATGTCCTCCAATTTGATCAAACCATTGGATAAGCATTGATAACTCCTTATGTGTGTAAAAGTTTGTTTGATAACACATTGTGAATGCCCAAGTTCCATATATTAAGGATATTTCAAAATTGCATGCTCTTGTTTTAGATTGTATTGTAAAATGAAGGTGAATAAAGAAGAAATTATCCAGAGTTTTCCAATCAGAGAAACTTACAGCTGCTCATGTTTTTCACATAGGTGCAACTTAACCAGATCCAACAGCAAAGAAGCCACTACCACAGAATATTTTATAAGGGTACAACAGGAGATATATTTACAGAAGTGCAAAATGTTTCACAATTAAATGTCACCCATGCCCTCAGTCCATAAGGCCATAAAACATAGGAGCAGTAGTAGGCTCATTAGCTGATCAAATCTGCTCTGTCATTCAATGAAATCATGCATGATCTGATAAACTTCAACATCACTTTCCTCCCTTTTCTCCATAACCCTTGACTCCTTTACTGATTGAAAATCTACCTCAGTTATGAATAAACTTAGCAACCTAGTCTCTACAGCCCTCTGCTGTAAAGAATTCCGCAGATTCATTACTTTCTGAGAGAAGAAATCTCTGATTTAAATGTGTATCCTCTTACTTTGAGATAATGCTCACTGGTGCTAGACTCCAACAAGGAAAAACAACCTTTCAGTGTCTGCCCTTTATGTCTGTTCAGAGTCTTATATGTTTAATAAGGTTTTCTCCCATTCTTCTAAAATCTAATGAGATCAGACCCAATCTACACAATATCTCATTACAGGAAAATAATTCCATACCTGGATTCAACTTAGTGAACTTTCTCTGGACTGCCTCCAATGCCAGTATACATCTCCTTCGATAGATTGTTCAAGTTATTCCAACTGTGGTCTGACTAGTACCTTGTATAATTTTAGTAAAGCTTTACTATTTTAATAATTAATTCCCTTTGAAAGAAAGGTCAATATTCTATTTGCTTTATCTACTGCCTGCTGAACTTGGGTGCTAGGTCTTGTGATTTATGCATGGCCCCACCCCACCCCCAAATGCTCTGTGATACAGATTTCTGCAGTCTTTCTCCATTCAAATAATAATTAATGTCTCTTTTCTTCCTCTCAAAGTGCATACCCTTTCCCACACTATATTCCATATTCAAGTTTTTGTCCCTCACTTAAATGGCCATCTGCAGATTCTTGTTTCTTTCTCACCACTTTCCCTCCACCTATTTTTGTGTCATCCACAAACTTGGTGATAGTACATTTCCTTTTCTCATTCAAACCATTAATATATTGCAAGTAATTGTGGCCACAACATTGGTCCCTGGGGTGCACCACTACTTATAGGCTGTCATCCTGCAAATGCTCCTTCTTGTCCCAACTCTGTTTTTTGTTTCATTTGCCAATTTTCTAACCTCGATAATATACTACTCCCAATACCACCATCTCTTTTTAAGTGGGTATATGTGTGGTCCTTTATCTATCCTGCTTGAGTGGCCAAAGCTGCTGACAGTGACTTGCCCAGATGTTTACCTCCATTGCCTAGAGTTTCTGCAGGCTTTGGGATTATAAGCATTGTGGAAATTAAGGATCTGGGCTCCTCAGGAATGTCTTCAGAAGAAACATCCCAGTGTCCTTTGTGTGGCTTCTCCTTGCTATCCGTGCCTGTTGACACTAACCTGTCTCCCTAAAAGAAAGGGGATGTTATGACACCACAGTGAGCCTTCTGTTAATTAATGTAAACACCCAGAGAAGCTCACCTCCCCTCATAATCTGTTATAATATGAGTGACAGAGAACTCCCAAATTCCACAAATTAAAGAAAATAATATCAATTTATTCTTTATCTCTAAAAGTGAACATGAAACAACAACTATTCACAACTCTAAGCCCTCCTTTCTCTTAACTGCTTATTATCTGCCTCCAACTCTACAACACTATACTGTTCCAAAAAAACACTTATTAAAATTACATCAACTTAATTTCAAAACCATACAGAGGCTGTCATCTTTGATGTCTTTCTTCTTTCGGTTAAAGATCTCCCTGGGTTGACTTCTTCTTTTTTACTGTGAATATGTTTGATATGAACAGGTACCTTTGATAGTGTGTTTCAATGTCTTGGGTCTTTCAAATGGCAATTACTCTGTCTGACTTTCAAACTGCCTGCCCTTTTTAATACACCAACATTGGATTGTCTCATTGGTTTGAGGTTGGCAAAATCCATAAATTCAAACTCAATTGAGATTTAGTATCCTGGAGCATAATTTAAACAGATTGGTTACATTCAGATTTTTGTCAAAACAGCAACAAACTCGGATATCTATTTCACAGCCAAGTGTTACATATTTTCAATTTTCCAGTAGACTCTGAGACTGCTGTCTAGTCATATAACAGGTGCTTGTAAGCTCTCAGTGCCGAACAGCATTCGCTTTTTCTTAAAGGTACCGTACATACCTTCAACTTCATAACAAGTAAGTCGAGTAATCTTGAGGCAACTTGATCTCCCTCTTTTCTTCCCATTGATGCTACGCACCTATCTCTGGATCAGTGGAGTGCAGGTCAGTGACCATATCCAGCAAATGCTAAGTGTGAGTTTTAATGCTAGTTGTCAACCCTTCCATGGACATCGGCAGATGCACACATGCTGGAGCATCAGTCATCATGATAGTTCCAGTAGATGAGAGCTGGGTTCAGCAGACCATCATAGATTGTCAAATATTCATTGGCCATGATGCCAACTCTGTGCATTGTGGGATGAACTGCAGTTGCTGCTTGTTCAAACTTGTCTGACTGCTTGCCTGCATGTGATGATCCCCTGGGTGATTGCAAGACCCACGTGTTCACTAAGCATTGAGGACAGACTAGCAGTAGCATAGAGAGTGTGCTTAGATGGGACGTAGTTAGGAGCAGGGAAACAGTGTGGCTTTGTGGTAAGAGAAGGGATCATATATATGAGGAAGAGTTAACCTTGTGCTGTGTCATGTTCTGACTCTGTTCCATAAGCAGTGGAATTTTGTGGCTGCTGTGCCATTACATTGACTGATTTGGCAATCCTTTTCTTTGTGCGCAGTAACATATTAAAGATGGCATGGGTGCAAGGGATACCGGCCTTTCAGCTGTTTTTTGATGAGTGGTGAGTTGTTGGGAACAGCACAAGGTCAGATATGGATAGAACTGAAAATGAGGGCTGCTGCAGGAATGGAGGAAGTAGTTAATGAGTTAAATATGGAGTGAAATCTTGCTAGGTCTTGTGGCCAGAAGTCCTCCAAAAAATTCAACACAGCGTGCATTTCACCAAAATGTGTAAGATTCAGGTCCCTGCTGCTGCTGTGGTTGGTGGTTCTGGCATACCTTTCACATCTGCACTCCTATTTTGATGTTAGGAGTGGATATATCATGAGTAAGTCATCCCAACTTCTCAATGCCCATATTTCCTTGGAGTCATTGTGACAATGTATCTTTCTTCATAGATAATACTACTTGAGAGGCGGAACTCACCTCTTTAAAGATAAAAGCATTTGAGGGTGTCTGACACATATTTTATCATGTCTGACCTCCCTTAAATAAAGTATCTATAAAGCATCATATATTCATCTGGAGGTGTACCATTATTAATAAAGCTTCCAAAGAAAGACATACCTGTCCACAGTTCTTCATTTTGTCTCACTAGCTGGTTTCAAGTGTAGCTGGTCATATTACAGCTGCTGAAATTCATAAATTGGAGGCCAAGCACATCTCTCAACTTGATGTGTATTAGGTCACCTGTAGATTCAATTGAACGCTAGCATACTTGTTCAGGTAAGCAATGTGTTTAGTGTGTCCAATGTTACCACTTTGGTACTAACTTTTGGCAGAGGCTGAAGTCCTATCTTTTATTTTTATCAGAGACATTGTTGTCACCGGGACACTTCTGAGTAGTTTGTGGCAAATCATTTCCAATAGTTTGTGATGGATGTCCTCAGTGAATTGCTTATTGAACATTTATGTCTTGAATCCTGTGACCCTGAATACTGGAACGAATGTTCCACACTTTGTTGGAATAATTGAATTATATATACAAAAAAACCTTTGTATTCAAAAATAATTTCTTTACCATCTTGCATGAAGGACACTCCTAGCCCATTCAGCAAAGCACCTACCTACTTCCATTATTGATTTCTTCCTTTGGTCTTAATCCTGTAGTGTGCAGATATCTGCTCATTAAAGTTGTTTGAAAGATCTTGATGGTCTTTTTGTCATATATAAGGTACGTCTTTCTTTGGGAGATTTATCAATAATGGTACTTCTTCAGGTGAGTTTGGAATGTATGGTGTTTTATAGGTGCTTTAAAGGCAACTTTATAGGTCTTATTTGTCATATGAAGTAGACATTTGTCTTACATTTTGATTTTATCTAGGCCAGGACAGATTCTACAATTTGAATATATAGAGCCAAAAAAATGGGTTCCACTGACATTTAGCTGGCACTTGCTGCTGAAATCTCTCTTTGAGGTGAGCTACAGTCATTAGTGAATGAAAGTTTCAAACCTGTTCATTGATTTTTTTTTCCTTATTACCATAATATTATCCAAGCAGTTTTTCTGTAATTCTTTCCATATGCTGCTAGAACAAATCTTGACTGACTGATAAATGAAAACAGTCTCTGGAAGCAATTTCTTCCAAATGATGTTCTGAAGGTTGCGACTTCTGAAGGTTCTTGGATTTAGACATGTGCATGTGAACTACACCAGCTTGTGTGATAATGCACATGGCAGATGATATTATTGATTTTTAAGTCATCCAATTAATACTTTTTATTTTGTATGTGAATGTTACACTTTAATAGTCAATTGATTGATGGAATTGCATCTTTTCCAAAGTGCACCTTTGAAATTTCCTATGTTGTTGAATCTGGTTGTTATAAAACCTGGATTGCCTGAGTATTCTTCTGCTGCCATGGATACCTTGGAAAATCACAATATTGAAAGCTTCACATGTTGGAAAACCTATCTCTGCCGGTTTAATCATATTTACCAGCTAAAGTATTTGTGGTTTCCATGCTGTGTTGCCAAAGTTGCATTTACGATTGGTGTACTAACACTAGGGATTGCCAATCATGTATATGCAGTTAGTTGGGCACTTGTTGGTTGAACAACTGAGTCACAATGATCCCAAATCCATATACATGTCCTTCATAATTCAGAATAGTAGGCTATTTGCACTGGCTCCAGTATAAATCTTGCTTTTGAGTATGTATTTGCTAGATTTTGTTTGGGAAAATGATGTTAATTGTGACTAATGCCTCCAGTTAGGTGACTTCTTCCACACAAAGTGTTAGATTCACAGGATGGAATGCTTGTTATTCCTCTGATTGGAAGTTGTTTTATTCTAGGTCTTGACATTGCTGTGGGTTGCTGTGAACTTCATGTATCAATTTACAATTACAGAAACCTCTGGTGCATTTGTGCTACTGTTGCTATACTGCCATATCCTCTGATTGACTATGTTCTGATGTAACCTCTGGCTGCAGCCTTATGCCAGATATTTTGTACAGGTGATATGAACAAAGAACAAAGAAAATTTACAGCGCAGGAACAGGCCCTTCGGCCCTCCAAGCCTGAGCCAATCCAAATGTACTGTCTAAACCTGTCAGTCAATTCCTAAGCATCTGTATCCCTCTACTCCCCACATACTCGTGCATTTATCCAGACACATCTTAAATGAATCTACCGTGCCTGCCTCTACCACCTCTGCTGGCAATGCATTCCAAATGCCCACCACCCTCTGTGTGAAGTACTTGCCGCGTGTATCCCCCTTAAACTTTCCACCTCTCGCCTTGAAAGCGTGACCTCTCATTATTGAATCCTTCACCCTGGGAGAAAGCTTGTCTCTATTCACCCTGTAAATACCCTTCATAATTTTGTAAACCTCAATCAGGTCCCCCCTCAATCTCCTTTTTTCTAATGAAAATAAACCTAACCTACTCAACCTCTCTTTATAGCTAGCACCTTCCCTACCAGGCAACATCCTCGTAAACCTTCTCTGCACCCTCTCCAAAGTGTCCACATCCTTTTGGTAATTGGCGACCAGAACTGTACACAATATTCTAAATGTGGCCGAACCAATGTCTTGTACAATGTTAACATGACTTGCAGGTCTTATACTCAATACCCTGTCCAATGAAGGTAAGCATACTATATGCCTTCTTGACCACTCTATCCACCTGTGCAGCAACCTTCAGGGTACAATGGACCTGCACTCCCAGATCTCTCTGCCCATCAACTCTTCCCAAGGCTCTTCCATTCATTGTATAATTCGCTCTAGAATTAGTCTTGACTACATGCATCACCTCACATTTGTCTGGATTGAAATCATCTGCCACTTTTCTGCCCAACTCTCCAGTCTCTCTCTATCCTCCTGCATTATCTGACACATATGGTGTCCATTTGTACTGCACATCTTGCATAAGTCATGGAATGTCGAGCAGCAATGTGTGTGATAGACCACACTTGCCACAAAGTTTGTTTGCTTACTGTATTATGCTGCAGATACCATTTTTGCATATCGTGCTTGCTGTTGTCAGGCTACAATGGTTTTCTATTTTCTTCCATTAGCTTGCAGTGAATCAATGCATTGATTTTTCTTTTCAAGAAATCCTTTTGGAATGATTCAACAGGTGTTGAGAAAGCACCAACTTGATATTTCACTCTGACAATGAACCCGCAAGACTCATTGTCCTTGTTACCGCATAGACTAACTAGATGATTTATTGATTTGCCTGTAGGACAACAATTCTAATTGATGAATTCTAAAGTTGAGTCTTACATGTGGCTTATTTTCTGGCATTTCCAAATTGTGTGCAGATTGTTACGTTCGTCTTCAGATTGATCCAAATTATTAACTTTGTATAGTCCATTGTTACCAACTGTCAGTATTTTCACAGCTTGCCTAACTGCTTTCTGTAACTAATGGGTCTATGAGGTATAGCTGCAACCTTTGTTTAAAAGTTTAACTCAGGTATAAAATCTGTGTCTTTACAATTCATTGCTGGGGGATTCTATGCTTTCTGAACTGTGTTTAAGGTTCCTTTTCAATTATTTTTGCTTGAAATTGGTTTTCTGGTTTGTTCCGTTGACTCTGCACTGTTGCTGAGTGCAGCCCACTTTGTTGTTATTTGACGTTAGCCACACTTTTTCTTAGTTCAGTGTTGGGCTGACTCTTAATGTCATTTTCTTCTGCTTTCTGTGCTTTGGAAGCTATTCCATGTTGTTATATTTTGTTTTGTTTAGAATATGCACAAAGAAAAGGAAGAAATTGCTCTAAACCAAGGAGATTGGGTAAAGAGAAGATTGCAGTTTTAAAAATCACGTTTACTGGAGCAGACTGTATGCTGTTTATAATGTTGCTATCTCCAGAAACAGTTAAAAATCACACAACACCAGGTTATAGTCCAACAGGTTTAATTGGAAGCACACTGGCTTTCAGAGTGAAGCTCCTTCATCAGGTGATTGTGGAGGGCTCGATCATAACACAGAATTTACAGCAAAAATTTGCAGTGTGACGTAACTGAAATTATACATTGAAGAATTGATTGTCTGTAAAGCCTTTCATCTGTTAGAATACAGTGATAGTTTCACTTCTTTCATGTGTAAATCACAAAACCCTTTTTTTAAA
>NC_057724.1:33046615-33121801 GCF_004010195.1 Chiloscyllium plagiosum | reverse complement strand
CTCCACAATCACCTGATGAAGGAGCGTTGCTCCGAAAGCTAGTGTGCTTCCAATTAAACCTGTTGGACTATAACCTGGTGTTGTGTGATTTTTAACTTTGTACACCCCAGTCCAACACCGGCATCTCCGAATCATGTCCAGAAACAGTGAGTGAAAGCAGATACCATGGAGTTAGAGGTCTGAACTGAAGTACAATTGTTTGGTAACCATGTTTCATTGGCTCCTGATAAATACAATACACAAAAGTACAGGAATCTAGTGAATGTTTCCTTTTAACCTGAGTTAATTAGTCAGATAAATTAGGAGCTTTCGGATAGTTTGACTAATTCTCTTCAAATTTGTGGTGACTCTGTGAATAGCAGGCTTGGTTTCCAATGCGCTACCACAGCAAGTTGTGTCAAGTACAGAGTAATCTCCAGACACAGCCTATGCCTTATATGCTACAGTGAGAGAGCATGTGTCCTGTGGTCATGTGTCACTATTTGGGTGTTGGCTCGTATGCATGTTGACCTTTTAAATGGGCTTCACTCCAAAGGCGATCACACAACACTGCAATCTCCAGACACTTGAAATTATTTACTGTCACCATATCTTCACCATAATCTTTACACTTTCATGTTGATTCTCTTCTCTTGGCTCAAACTGATAATCCATGTATTGGGCATATTCCCCCGACCTTCATATTTCATCTTCCAGTGCTTTTCTCCAATTCCCTAGCTATTTTATGGAATTTTAACAACTATTGCTCAACATATCCTGCAAATTTGACCATTGCATTTCCTGTCTCACCTGTTAAGTTGAATAATCAATGCCATTCAAGAAGATTAGAGGAGTTCATGGCCGATCTTGGGTGCAATCAAACTTTGGTTTCAAACTCTCCCCCTCCCCCATATTTTTCTTACTGTTGTCTGGTACATGCTGTACCCATTCTATAATAATCCTTTATGCACCTCAGGGACTTTGTGAGCTATAGTTCCTCTTTAGGCACCTGATTTAAATTGATGAGTACAATCTTCATCTTTCATTGCTCTTCCTGCTACTTTTCCATCCTTGTCTCAAAACAAAAATGACGTTGGTGGTGCAGCAGACATGAATTCAACTTGACCTTCATGAATTTCTACCATTTTTCTCGGCTTCTGCTCAATGAGTCTGTTACCTTTGAATATTGGTACCAAAATGCATTTTAATATATTTCAGGCTTTGATATGTTTCGTCCAAGGATCTTTCTCAAACAATAATTTCTTTGTATCCCTTTTATCTTTTTGTTCTGATATTTATCTTCTTTGAGTCCTGAATACTCCCACTTCTTTAACTGTTCCTTTTCTTTAACTGCATTTGTTACGTTTTCACTTTATCACCAAGTTCCCTGTCCACCCTTTCTCTTCTTTAATGAACTTTCACACACTTCTTTGCCACATTTCCTAAACAAGTCTGGCACTGACTTGACAATGGTTTCCCATTATGACCATCATAACTTCTTTTGATATTATGCCTCTTCACTTATGGACTTTGAGCTTCCCCCTACTAATGGTCTGTCTATGATTTGTCTGCTACCATTTTGTATTCAGTTTTCCTCATATCTCCCTGGAGGAAATTACCCAGGATTGGATGTTAGGCAAATAACTTAGAGATAGCAGAGGAGATGGAAAAGGTGGTGATGAAGCATAGCTGTGCATAATCAACATAACTGTGAAAATTGATACTGTTTTCAGGTGGCCTTATAACAGTAGGGAAGTACTTGAGAAAGATGGAGGTGTACATAGCATCACCCCTGACAAAGTTGAATGGATGAGAAGGCATATTTTATTCTTGCCATAATTATAGCAGATGTCATTTGTAATTTTTAATAAGAATTGTTTACAAAAATACTGAATGGAAAAATAGTTAATGTCAGGATGCAAAATTCTCCCCGCGATGGCTCATTCTCCCCACGATGGCTCATTCTCCCCGCGATGGCTTGATCTCCCACTTGAAGGGCCTGTTCTCCCTGTGATGGCTCGATCACCCATGAGCTGGGCTTGCTCTCGTCTGCACTGGAGATTTGCCTGTAACTACTGCTCAACAAAAGTCTGAACATTGTAAAGGAAAGTAAATATTAATTTTGTTTAATTATTCTATTAATACCCATCAACTCATGTATTCAGACATTGTCTTTATCTTTTATTTGAACATGCTTCAGTTAACAATTATTTTTAGAATATCTTACAATTTCCACGAATTAATGTAGCTGTTCTCCAGACACAGCTTAGACAATCCTCTTATAATGCTCTGATCGGTTACTAATCTGATCAACACTAAGCTTTGGTTGCACTTAAAAATAGTATTTTAGTCATCTATGTTTAATTTACAGAATAACAGCATGAAGGAGCTGTTTTCTCATAGTAGTTACTTGAATTTGAGTTTTTATAATTTACAGCAATCCCTATGCTTCATAGTATACTCAATTGGGTTCAACTAAATTCATCTGCCTGAACAATCACAGGAAATGTTAACTGAAATGTTTGCTAATGATTAAAAAGGCACAGAAATTGATAGATAAATTCATACTTCAGTATCATTGTATTTTCCAAGACTGTATTTAAATGATGGCAGTACATGTTCATATGCTGTCCTATATCTGGGTATTTGTCAAGTCGGGTCACTTAAAGGAAAGGTCACTCGATTGAACATCAGTGAAGGAAATTCTAATGATTCCCTGATTCTGAAGAATTCATATTCAACTCAAAACATCATTTCTGTTACTCTGTCCACAGATGCTCATAAGCCTGTTGAGTAATTCCAACACTTACTGTGTTTATTTCCCTGTTTCTATGCCATTGACTAAAAATGTAAATAAAAACGTTTAAATACAGAGGAACCTCGATTATCCAAATTTCGGATTATCCGAAGGGGAGCTCAAGGTCCCGACAGAAGCCTTACATCAAAGAACTGTTTCAACGCTGACCGCGTCTTTTGTTCACAGGTACAATGATTAAAAACAAACTCAGCTCACTGAAATACTGCTGAGAACAGTCCTGCACAGTCCAGGCACCACCTCTAAATGACTGATCTCCCGCCCTCTCTCCCTCTCCCCACATTTTCCCTGGTTTCTACACAGGTATGAATCCTAAACCCCCCCCCCCACCTTCCCCAGATAATCTCGCCAACATTGTCCTGTAAGGGCAAAGGTGGAATGTGTGTTGTGTATGTGTGTGTTTGCGCGCATGCTATTTGGAGACTTACCCCATGAAGGTAGCAGCAGTCTGACTGTTGGTGTACAGTCCGGCTGCCGAGGACAGGACGGGGGGTGAAGGGGAGGGAGTGGGGGCTGGGACTGGTGTCGGGTGGGCAGGGGGGCAGGGTGGGAGCGGACGGGGTTGGGGGCAGACAGGGAATGGGTTGTGAGCAGATGGGGTTGGGGCAGGTGGGGTGGGTGTGTGTGGGGTTGGGGGGGCGGGACCGGCTGGGGGTGGGGTCTCGCATGCAGGGTGTTTTGCCTAGTCTCCTGAACAGGGAACCGACTTCACAGAAAACTCCGAGCTCCAGAGGAAATCAATTAACTGAATAATCAATTGTCCAAGTGAAACAGTGCCTGCTCATCTCGTTCGGATAATCGAAGTTCCTCTGTATATCAGAAATAAATTCATTTTTTTCTGTCAACTTTAGGTGGTATTCAAGTACAGTTGGTTTGCTTTCAAAATCAATAATTTTGAAGTATAGTTGAATAGTAATGGCATTCATGGTATTAGGTAGACAGACAATTGTCAATTGTCAATCAATGAAAACCCAAATGCCGGAGTTCTTATTTTCTGATACAGGATCATGCAACTTTGTTTGCATTTTTAATAAAAATGTGGAAGAAGAATGTCAGAACTACCCATGTAAAAAAAAACAGCAGGTTTATTTTATATAGCTCGCAAAATATCTTTTTTTAAAAAAAGCTAGCATTCAAACAGACTTTCAGATCTTCACAACTCAAATTCTTAAAGATGTAAATTCCTTTTCTTACTAATGTAAGAGACAGTTGAAAAAGATAGCAATTTTGTGTCGGTCATCACTGACTTCTTTTTGTGGGCTTCTTTGTGTCTTTTACAATATTTTTAAATTTACTCCTAACTTTCTTCCGGTTTTTAGGGAGTAAACAAAATTTTTTTCAAAGTCCTTCTGGAAGATGAGGAACTCTATTCGCATGAACAGCAACATTGCACCTGTATTGAAAAAGGATTAAAAGTCTGCCTCTACTTAGGGTGGGTATATGGTCAATCAACAGTCAGGTATTTCGGAAGGGTTCTGTCTCCACTACATCTGTATCCTCAGGGAATGCAATCTTAGAATATTTCCATTTCCTCAAAGCCACTTTCATGACATTATCAGAGCCTTGAATTTCCACAATATTTGAAGCTGCTGGTTTTCAAGCTTTTAGTTATTGCTGACCAAACTGAAAGACTTTATCATCATCAAAAGGAGATAGACCAATAACAAAAGATGATAATTTGCTATTTTATTGGGGTGCAGGAGCTAATTGAAAAATATACATTCTTAAGGCTCCTTTTCACCAGTGGCATGTTATGTATATGTTAAAAGTATTTCCATTGTATTGTTACCCCATTTGTATTTTACCTTCAAAATTATCCATACAGCTAGCTACCAGATTTGTAAATTTCCCCACAATGTATTTACCCAATGCCATTTTAAAATCTCACCATTATTAGGTGGGTATGGTAGAATTATTAGATAAAATTCAAATTTTGCATCTTTTCCCTTTTTGTAAGAAATCTATTGATTGTAGACATGCTGGCTAAACTAAGTTTCTTTTTGGCTAATTGTGAGGTGTCAAGATTGTTGGAGGGATTCTCATCACGAGATCCAGTGAAACTTCTCACTGTATTTACCAAACATGCCTCAGTAATCACCTGCCCACTCAAATGGCAGTCCTCAAGTCAGATTCTATCCCCATTTAATCATGCGATGCTCCGGGAACAACTCCACACTCACCGGATATCAGCAAAAGACAGGTATCTCTTGCACTGGAGCCATCTTAAATAACTCCGACTACATTCGCACAAGCACTGTCAGTCTGCAGCAGTCCTACATGATTATGAAATTTTCTCCAGACATGTCAGATAGCTATGAATGATGCACTGTTTTTCAGGCAGGGACCTGGAGGTCTTGCTGGTCAGGGTGGTAGGCACATGGTACATTTTCTTCTCCCAAGACCAACAATGGAGGCCACAGCACCAGACCATGCCAGCTTGGTCCAATATTGCTACCTGTCTCAACTGTCTGAAGAAATGACCCGCAGTGTAGAAAGAATGTCAATGACCACTCAGCCAATGTTAATGATGCAATCTTCTGCCTGATGCCTCACACTTATTCTATCTCCTGTTCTTTACAAATCTCCTACCAAGGCTCCTGATCTATCACACTCCAAATTGTCTGCAACATCTTCCTCACTCACTGTTACCCACCCCAACTACTGATACTATGAACCTTGCATGCTCTCTGCACTGCCTAATCACTCACTTGGGAAACCTTCTCACCTGCACCAAACATAATACCTATGCCACCACTTTTACCACCCTTAATATTTGCTTCGGTTGCATTCCAAGTGGAAAACAGCACACATTAGGGCATAAAGGGTGAAGATGGGTGGTGGCCTGACATTCAGCCTCTTGCCCCTTAACTGACAATCAAGCTAGATATTGAGAATTCTCGATATTGAAGTCAGAATGGGTATCTGGTTATGTCTTCTCATGGCTAGTTGCAAATTGTCTCCATGTTAGGTAACAAGCACCATTATCTCAGGGCACTGCCCAAGGGTACTGGCTACACACAACCCACATCTGTGGACATTGGCATCTGACATGTGTCATCCTGTGAAAATCCTCGTGGCACATCTCCGATCCACTTACAGGATACTGTAGTTTAGAAGCATATTACTGCTTTGTATGTTCTATTCATACCTTTGCTTTAGAATAACGTTTTGATTAAGTTCAAATTAATTGGCATTGATTCACATTTCAGTTGATACTCTGAAATATGTTCAAATTAAACTGTTGGAAAATATGATTTTTATAAATCTAAAATAATGAAAAAATTAAAAATTGAATGGACAACAAATGAATACTGATAGGCATGGAGTGAGTGTGTAACATAGCCTATGTTTTCCAATTAACCAATTAACATGGTTATGATTTATTCTGTCCAGAGCATGGCCAGTTAATTTTTGCATGGATTAGTTGTGTGTTTCAAGTCAATGTAACCATGGCCCAACATTATTTGCTCAGAGTGTAGATGTACAACAGACAGCAAATATATTTCCCTAAAAGAAAGTAATGTGTTCTAGAATTTTGTCTGTGTTTAAAGTTCCTAAAGATTTTGTAGCAAAAGCCAATATTACCATGACTAAAAGAGAACTTGATTGATACAGTACATTGCATTTTGTTATAGAATGCTCTCTACAGCTTTTTAGGAGATTTAAGAGTCATTGTTCCATCAAAGTTTAGAGAGAGATATTCTTCAAGGAACTTCATCCAGAGGCCATAGTGATGGTCTACATGAAAGCAGTAACAAGATGCAATTTTATAATTCAAAAGCAGATGCAGATATTGAAGAGTTGACAAAAAATTTTGATGTGTGTCTCAGCTTGATAAATAATCTAACCAAGATTATTAACTATAAGAGTTAGTGTGCAGAAATACTCCCAAGGTTAGATCTGAATAGCACAGTAAGAAAATAATAAGATGAAATGAAAGCATGTCTTAACTGGACTGGAGCAGCTATATAAATACTGCCACTACAAGAATGGAGCAGGTCAGATGGTTAGGAATTCTACACTCACTAATTCACCCCCTATCGCCTCAAAGTCTGTCCACAAGGAATGTGAAGAGTGTGATGGAATACTCTCCACTTGCCTGAATAAGTGCAGTTTCAACAACCTTAAGAAGCTTGTCACTATCCAACACAGAACAGCCCGGGCTACTGAAGAAGTACATGATCATAAGAATACACTAGATTGGTATCACATCCACCATCTTCACTCCATTACAGACGCATGGTGGGAGTAGTGCGTATCATCTCCAATCTGCATTGTAATACCTCATTCCTTTGAAGCAACTTCCAAACTTCTATATAATCAGTAGATGCATGAGAACATTACCACGCATAATCCTGGACTATATCACCGTTCCTTAATTTGCATCTGGTTAAAATCCTGGAACTCCCTTCCTCACAGCACTGTGGATGTACCCACAGAAACGAAACCACAGTGTTTCAAACAGCCAACTTGCAGAACCTTCACAAAGGCAAAAAGTGAAGGGCATTAAATGCTAGCTTTGCCAGTGAAGTCCACATCCCATGCACAGAAAAACATATTATTTCAATTCTGTCTGTCGGTTATTGTTACTCAGAGCAATATACAATAAGTAACATTGAAGTTGACTCTGCTTTGAGCAGTAACTTTACAGAAATACTTTTTGATTAATTCTGGCTCTCAATCAAAAATTGAACCTTGAGTTATTGTAAAGAAAAGTACATGCTGACTTGTCTTCAAAGAGTCCACATGGAATGCATTTCTCTTTTCCTGCCTGTATCATAAATAAGTACTGAAGCCTCTTGAACACACAAGCTTATTGTTTTTTGAAATTGTTTAAAGCCAACCTAAGATTCTAGAAGCAGGTTCCTAGCAGCAAACACTGTTCTTAAGTTCTTTACTCAGTCGTAATATAGTGGTGCTGTACAAAGAATGGACAGAACCTTCCATTACTGCCCAAGGCATTCTGAAAAGTGGAGGGGAGTTTAATCGTGTGAAAATCCTAAATTCAGATCCCTGACATCAGGTTAAAATTTTGGTATTAAGTTCTTGAAATTCATCAGGTGAGTGGGATTTCCCCACTATAATGACCAGAAACTTCGTTTGCACTCATTAGTTTACCATAAATACATGGCAAACACCACAGCATGCTAGAATGACATTCACATGTTTAATCATGTTAGGCAAAAGTAAGAAAACCTTGGAGGTGTAGGTTTCTACCCAGAAGCTCTGGTGGAAACACATTTCTTCAGTAGCCCAGAGCCTTCATAACCAAGCTATTTCTTTGCTTAAACTGTGTATGCAATCTGCCGACGTCCACCCAGCACAATAGTGTTGCAATGCAGAGTCAGGCTTGAAAAGGCATTACTGTTGTCTACTGCTAACATTATAATGATCCAGACTGCTTGCTCAACCTAGATCATGGGAGTCTCATTCACAATGAGCTTGCAGGGCAATTTTGTTGTTAACCATTTGCAGTGTAAGCAATGTAGACTGCTCTGTACATAAAGATAATGAGAAATCTCATTGATAAACAGCTTTGCAAGGCATTGTAGAATCACAGGAGCAAAAGCAAGTCATTTTAGCCCCTCAAGCCTGGTCTGCTATTCTAGATCATGGCTAGTCATCTACACCACCTCTTTTTCTTATTCACTTGTGGGATGTGGTAGCACTGGCTGGATCAGCATTTTTTTGCTCGATGCTAGTTGCCCTTGGGAAGGTGGTCATGAGCTGCCTTCTTGAACTGTTGCAGTCCCCTGGTGCTGTTGGTAGATTTACAGTGCCTTTAGAGAAGGAATTCCAGGATTTGGACTCAGCAACAGTGAAGGAATGTTGATATATTTCCAAGTTAGGATGGTGAGTGGTTTGGAAGGGAACTGCAAATGGTGGTGTTCTCATGTATCTGTTGTCCTTATATTTCTGGATGAAGTGGACATAGGATTGAAAGATGCTGTAAAGATCTTAGGTGAAATTCTGTGAAGCATCTTGTACAAACTGGTACTACTAGTGGTGGAGGGAGTGAATGCTTGTGAATATGGTGCCAATCATGTGGGCTGCTTTGTCCTGGATGATGTATAGCTTCTTGAGTGTTCTTGGAGCTGATTCCATCCACACAAGTGTGGAGTATTCCATCATATCCTGACTTGTGCCTTGTAGATGGTCAACAGACTTTGGGGATTGAGATACTTGCTGCAGTATTCCTCAGTTCTGACATACTGTTGTAGTCACTGTGTTTATGTAGTACATCCAGTTGAAATTCTGGTCACTGTTAGCCCCTTGGGATGTTGATAGTGGGGGATTCAGTGATGGTAACACCATTGAATATCAAACAGCGGTGATTAGTCTGTCTCCTTTTAGAGATGGTCATTATTTGGCATTGGTGTGGTACAAAAGTTACTTGATACTTTTTAGCCCAAGTCCAGTCTTGTTGCTCTGAACATGGACTGCTTCAGTATCTGAGGAGTTGCAAAAGGTGCCAAACATCTCCAATTCTGAGCTTATGATAGAGGAATAGTCATTGATGAAGCAACTGAAGATGGTTGGGCCTAGAACTCTACCTTGAGGAACTCCTGCAGAGATGTCCAGGAGCTGAGGTGAATGACCTCCAACAACCCTCAGCATGGTGGCTCAGTGGTTAACACTACTGCCCCACAGTACCAGGGTTCCAGGTTTGATTCCACCTTTGGGCAACTGTCTATGTGGAGTTTGTACATTCTCCCCATGTCTGCGTGGCTTTCCTCCCACAGTGTTAAGTGCACTAGTCAGAGGGGGGTGGGTTGCTCTTCAGAGGGTCAGTGTGGATTTGTTGGGTCGAAGGGCCTGTTTCCACATTGTAGGGAACCTAATCTAATCAACCACAACCAAATTCTAACATGCCATATCGTCATAGAGCTCTACAGCATGGAAACAGACCCTTCAGTTCAACTTGTCCATCCTGACCAGATAGCCTCAATAAATCTTGTACAATTTGCCAGCATTTGTCCAATATCCTTTTAATCCTGCCTATTCATTTACCCATCCAGATGCTTTTTATTTGTACCAGCCTTCACCACTTCCTCTGGCAGCTCAATCCATACATGCACCACCCTCTGCATGAAAATATTGCCCTTCGGTCTGTTTTAAATCTTTCTCCTCTCACCTTTAAATATATGTCCACTAGTTTTGGCCTCCCTTATTCAAGGGAAAAGACCTATTTATTCACCCTATCTGTGCCCCTCATGATTTTATAAGCCTCTATAAGGTCACCCCTCAGCCTCCGACACTCCAGAGAAAATAGACCCAGTCTATTCAGCCTCTCCCTATAGCTGAAGCCCTCCAACCTTGGCAACATCCTTATAAATCTTTTCTGAACCCTTCCAAGTTTGATAACATCCTTCCTATAGCAAGCAGACCAGAATTGAATGCAGAATTTCAAAAGTCGTCTAACCAATAGCCTGTACAGCTGCAAGATGACCTCTCAACTCCTTGACTTAATGCACTGACCAGTAAAGGCAAGCATACCAAATGCATTCTTCACTATCCTATCTACCTGTGACTCCACTTTCAAGGAACTTTGAATCTGCACTTGAAGGTCTCTTTGTTCAGCAACACTCCTAGGACCTTACCATTAAGTGTATAAGTCTTGCCCTGATTTGCCTTTCCAAAATGCAGCATCTCACATTTATCTAAATTAAACTCCATCTGTCACTCCTCAGCCCATTGGCCCATCTGATCAGGGTCTTGTTGTACTGAGATACTCACTGTCCACTAAACCTCCAATTTTGGTGTCATCTGCAAACTTGCTAACCATACCTCTAATGTTCATATCCATATGATTTACATAAATGACAAAAATAAGTGGACCCAACACCTATTCTTGTGGCACACCACTGGTCACAGGCCTCCAGTCTGAAAAGAACCCTCCACCACCTTCTAACTATGAACCAGTTCTGCATCCAAATGGCTAATTCTCCCTGAATTCCATGCCAGATATGACCTCAACCAGTAGAGAGCTTTCGTCTTAAGTCAAGTTGATTCTAGTTTTGCTAAACCTCCATGATGCCACACTTGGTCAAATGTGGTCCTGATATCAAGGACTGTCACCCTTACCTCACTTCTGGAATTCAGTTCTTTGGTCCATATTTGAACCAAGGTTGCAAGCTCGCATTACTTCCATACACCTTGATGTTATTAGTAATTAGAAATCTATCAAAGTAATTTTGATTGATAGACAAAGCAACTGGAAGTAAATGCCATGTTGAATCTTTCAGGTTGCTCATTCTCTTAAAAAGTCACTACCTGTAGTAATTAGAATCCATGCGGAAGAGCAGAGATGCAGCTTGAAGCCCTAACAATTGTGATCTGATTCCTGAAAATGTTTTTCCATCACCTCACATGCCACCACGCAACCCCCCTCCCCCAACAATGTGGGAAAGTTAGAAGATAGGAGAGTAAAAGGAAGACAGATACCCAGGAGAGAAAGGGAACAGCCAAAGATTTCCTTCTGAGACCAGAAAGAAAGGTGCTGAGGGTAAGTATGAGAACTGCAGGCTTAAATATTTCCATTGTAACAAACTGGGATGCATTTGTTCAGAATATTGGAAATTGATTGGGAATCCAGTTGGATGTATTGGGGTACGAAAAAAATGAGTCTGAAAACAGAACTCCAGGAAAATCCCACAGATCAAACTATATTTTTCATTGCAACTATAAGACTGAAGAGAAATGATTGTGTGAATGCAGACAAGATGACTAAGGTGGATGAAAGATTTGAAATATTTCTGTCAAAATCAAAGTTAATTGCTGTTCTTCACATGATACTGCTAAACCCTTTAAATATAATAAGTTGTACAGGAGCTATGCAACTTCTTTTGCTGGAAAAGGACATCAGTTTTCTTCCAGAGAGTACTTTAAAAGCTCAGGTTTTGATAAATTGGATAAATGAAGAAGGCATATCTGTTCCTTTGTACAAGGTGCACTTAAAATGTGAATAGTATAGTAGTAGTAGTAGGAGTTGTTCAGAATTGATAGAGTTGATAATAAGTTGGTTGGACTGAAAGTAATAGCTCCACCTATACGCACAGAAAATCCATGAGAGGTTAAAAGAACTGAACATTTAAAGAAACATTTTTCCATTGTGTTTGGTGACCAGAGCAATGGTTAAACATCGCTAAAGGTCAAAGTAATACCACAAGCAAACATTAGAGTAGCTGAAAATCTTTGTAAGGATTGGGATAATTCAAGATAATTGTTCAGTATATTTTCTTTAATTGAGGCTCAGAAAGCAGATCAGGAGCTCAGCAATGTAGCACAATCAACTCACACTGAAAATGAAGTTGAAGGAATTTCAGAGTATTATAATGTTTAAAGTACAATTTTGAAAGTTCAGTTAAAAGTGGAAAAATTTTGACAAGGAATGGACCATTATTCAGTGGACAGTGGAAATATTGCAAAAAGCACATGAATTTCCATAATAGGAGTAGGAGTATGGTATTTTACCTGGCCAAGACTTCATTAGGCAATTGTGCAGTTCTGTAAATGACAGGTGGTGGGAAACATCAACATGTCATCAAATTGTCATCTTTAATACACATACCACTTTTTGGAAGAACCAATGGATTTCCAGAAGGTACTTGATAGAGCACACACAAAAGATAAATGCACAAGGTAGCAGCTCATAGTATTGGAGGTAATGTAAAAGCATGGATTGAGGATTAGTAAGATAACATGAGACAGAGAGCTGCAATTAATGAGTCTTTTTCAGGTTGGAAAGATGAAACTAGCAGAGTACCACAAAGATCAGTCTTAAGGCCTTAATTATTTACTATATTTACTGATTACTTGGAAGAGGCATCAGCATATAATGTATCAAAAAATTGCTGTCATTATAAAAATAGGTGGAAGGATATGTTGTGAGGAGGAGTCAAGGAAGTTTCAAGGGAAAGCTTCAATAAGTTGAGTGGGTGGGCCAAAATCTGGGAGATGGAGTTGAACGTGTGTGGTCACTTGTAAGGAAGAATCAAAAGGCTGACGGTTATTAAAATGAAGAGAGACTTCAAAAACGTGCAGAGGGATCTGCTGTATTTAGAATTGCAGAGTCATACAGCCAAAAGGACACCCTTGCAGCTGAGTAGTCTCTGAACTATCTACACAAATCCCACTTTCCAGCACATCAAGTGCACATCTATTTTAAAGGTTGTGAAGTTTACCACCTCTGTTGTACATTCCAAACCTCCACTCTCTGAATGAAAAAAATCTGGCATCAAATTCCTGTTGTTCACCTTAGAATGGTATCCACATCATTATTGACCCTTCAGCTAAGGGTAACAACTGCTTCCCATCCACCATGTCCATGCCTCTCATAATCATATGCATTTCAATTAAGTCCATTCTCAGCCTTTTTTTGCTCTAGGGAAACAATCTTAGTCTATTCAGGCCCCCATTATAGGCTAAAATGCTCCAATGCAGGCAGCATCCTGTTGAAATTACTCTGCACCCATTCCAGTGCAATCACATCCTTCTCACAGCATGGTGACCAAAACTACACAATACTCCATTATGGCCTAACCAATGCCCTGTATAGTTCAAACATAACCTTTTAAAGTCTATGCCATGACTAATAAAGTTGTATCCTATCTGTTTTTTCAACTACCCTATTAACCCATCCTGACGCCTTCAGGGAGCAATGGACAAGCATGCCCAAGATCCCTCTATTCCTCTGAGCTTCTGAATGTCCTGCCATTCATTGAGTAGTTCCGTGTCTTGTTACTTCTTCTAAAGTGCTTCACCTCACAATTTTCAAGATTAAATTTCATCTACCACTGATCTGTCCAAATGACCAATTTGTCTGTATCTCCTGTAACCTCAAACATTCCTCTTCACTATTAACCTCATGTCATCAGTAAACTTACTCATCAAACCCTTACATTTTCTTGTATTTTGTTTATGTATATCACAATTAATAAAAGATCCAGCACTGATCCTTGTGCTAAGTCACTAGATACAGGCCTCCAATCATTCAAGCAGCCTTTTATCACCATCCTCTGTCTCTATCATGAAGCCAATTTTGGATTCAACTTCCCATTTATCATGAATCCCATGTGCTTTTATTTCATAGTTTCCCATGTGGAACCTTGTCCAAGGCTTTGCTGAACTTCATACAAATGACATATATTGTATTACCCTTATCTACACACTTGATCACACAATCAAACCCTTGAAAAACACAATCAAATTTGTCAAGCATAACCTCCCTCTGACAAAGCCATGCAGACTAGTCCTGATCCTTCAGGGAAGGTTATCCGCTGTCTCGACTTAATCTTGCCTACTCGTGACTTGAAACAATCAAGCAAACCACTTAGTTTGTATCAGGTAGTTACAGGAAGATTAAATGAGAATAAAACTGGATGAAACAGCTGTCATTGATCAAGATATCAAAGCAATAAAGATACACCCTACCCAGCTGAATTTGCAAAGTTATCCTTATTAACACCTCGAAGCATTGGCCAAAATTGGGAGAACCATCAGGCTAGTCAATAAACAATCTGACATAATTTACAGAGCGAAAGTAAGTGCTGCAGATGCTAGAGATTAAGGTCAAGAGTGTGGTGCTGGAAAAACACAGCAGGTCAGGCAGCATCCGAGGAGCAGGAAAATTAATGTTTCAGGGGAAAGCCCTTCATCAGGGCAAGCTGATGAAGGGCTTTTGCTGGAAAGGTTGATTTTCCTGCTTCTTGAATGCTGTCTGACTTGACATAGCTTACAGCCAACATGCAGATTTCTCCATCACCATGGTATGTCCTGCTCATTCTCTAGACTCAACAGAGGTGCTGACACAATGCTATACATCTGTCAGGAAGTAGATCAGAGAGACCGGAAAATTGATGCCACAACCTGTGAAGTCATTTGACTTCTCCTTCTCCCATCGTCTAACATGGGCAAGGAAACATTCTGCTGATTACTACATGTCACCATCTCTCAGCTGATGAATCAGCATTTCTATATATTGAACACTCCATCCACTGAATATTTTCGGGACAATTTCTGAGATCACCATCTTGTGGGACCAATCAGAGAGCAAGTTATACTTGATCCAATTTTGTCCAATAAAACAGGATGAATTACTGGACTGTCAGTGAAAAGCACACCAGGTAGCAGTGACCATAGCATGATTGAATTTTACATATATTTAAGCAAGGGAACTGTGGTCCAAAATTATTGTTTGAATTTAGACAAAGGCAATTATGGAGACATGAAAGCAATGGCAAGTATTTATAGAAAGATGCATTCCAACGAATAAGAAAAATTCTAAGGACGCACCCTTTTTCTATGGTTGACTCAAAAAAAGTCAAAGATAGTCTCACATTTTAAAGGAAGTACATATTGTTGTGAAAAGATAGGTGACAAGTCAGAAGACAATAAAGGTTAAAAACTAAACTGAATACTGAAGAAGATTAGTCAAAATATAAACATTTTAAAATGAAAGACGTTAACAAAGCAAATGTTAGTTCTATAGAAAAAGAATCAAGGCAATTAATGATGGAGGAAAAAGGGATAGCAGATGAATTGAATGGATATTTTGAGTCAGTGTTCAGCAGAGCAAGTATAAGTAACATCCTGGAAATAGCTGTAATCAGGTATCATAAAGGAGGAAGAGTCTCAAGAAAATTACAATTACCAGGGAAGTAGGACTAAGTAAACTGTTGAAACTGCAAGTTGACAGGTCCCCAGCTTCTTAGAGATTTCATCCTAGCATCAGAAAAGAATTAACTGATGAGATTGTTGATGCAGTGATTCTAATTTTCTAAAAGTTATTAGACTTGTGGATGGTTCCTTTAAATGGAAAGATAGTTAATGTAACTCCTTTGACATTTAATATTTGAATGGGTTTATACTCCTAATGAAGAACCTAGGAGAGTGTGCAAGGATCAGTAGCAGAAATAACTATAAATAAACCTTACAAAGCTATGCAAGAGGACTGTGTGCATGCTAAACTGCAGAAATGA
This sequence comes from Chiloscyllium plagiosum, assembly GCF_004010195.1. NCBI lineage: Eukaryota > Metazoa > Chordata > Chondrichthyes > Orectolobiformes > Hemiscylliidae > Chiloscyllium > Chiloscyllium plagiosum. The sequence goes on along the minus strand of NC_057724.1, from coordinate 33,106,027 downwards.
CATACTCTCCTCGGAGCAAAGTGATCCCACAGCCAATAAGTCACTTCGAAATTCTACAACCCTGTCAGATCCAATCGTACATTATGGCAGACAAATAAACAACTGGGTATCAGAGATGGCTCCACAAACGTCCCCAACTTCAATGTGACAGAATCAAACAATGTCAGCATTGTGTTAGTGCATAAGACAAGTCTGAAACATTTGCAACTGTTCTTCAGCTGGAAATGTCAAGTCAATGATCCATCTGACTCACTTCATCAATTTGCGGTATGACAGACACAAGTCTTCAGCAGATTTTCATGGTGTAGATACTATCTCCATAAGTTTAGAAAGACTAATAGTTAGGTAAGATACATAATTTGTTAGTCTGACATAACTAGAGAACTGAATGGCCATTATTGTGATCCGATTGGCATGGTTATACTTAATGAGTGTGAACATGCTGACTTTTCAACTGGCAATGGCTGATTGGAAAATAGTTCCAATAGAATGTAATTCCACAATGCAAACAGAGTTACCTATCATGTTGGGCACCAATATAATGCATTACTTATTTTTTATGATTAATATTTACAAAGTTCCTTTTGTTGACTAACAGCAGAGACCTTGGAGTGCAGGTTCATAGCTCCTTGAAAGTGGAGTCGCAGGTAGATAGGATAGTGAAGAAGGTGTTTGGTAAGCTTTCCTTTATTGGTCAGAATATTGAGTACAGGAGTTGGGAGGCCATGTTGCAGCTGTACAGGACATTGGCCTAACCAATGTTGGAATATTGCGTGCAATTCTGGTCTCCTTTCTATCTGAAAGATGTTGTGAAATTGAAAGGGTTCAGAAAAGATTAACAAGAATATTGCCAGGGTTAGAGGATTTGAGCTATAGGGAGAGGCTGAACAGGCTGGGGCTGTTTTCCCTGGAGGGTCGGAGGCTGAGGGGTGACCTTATTGAGGTTTACAAAATTATGAGAGGCTCGGATAGGGTAAATAGGCAAAGTCTTTTCTCTGGGGTCGGGGAGTCCAGAACTAGGGGGCATAGGTTTAAAGTGAGAGGGGAAAGATATAAGAGACCTAAGAGTCAACGTTTTCACACAGTGGTACATGTATGGAATGAGCTGCCAGAGGAAGTGTGGAGACTGGTACAATTGCAACATTTAAGAGGCATTTTTTTAGATTAGATTCCCTACAATATGGAAACAGGCCCTTCGGTCCAACAGGTCCACACCGACCCTCCGAAGAGTAACCCACCCAAATCCCTTTTCCCTCTGACTAATGCACCTAATTGACAATTTAAGCATGGCCAATTCACCTAACCTGCACATCTTTGGACTATGGGAGGAAACCGGAGTACCCGGAGGAAACCCACGCAGACACTGGGAGAACGTGCAAACTCCACACAGACAGTCACCCGAGTTTGGAATTGAACCCGGGACCCTGGTGCTGTGAGTCAACAGTGCTAACCACTGAGCCGCCGTGCTGCCCTTGGATGGGTATATGAATAGGAAGGGTTTGGAGGGATATGGGCTGGGTGCTGACAGGTGGGACTAGATTGGGTTGGGATAGCTGGTTGGCATGGACAGGTTGGACCGAAGGGTCTGTCTCCATGCTGTATATCCCTATGACTCTATGACAGCTGCCTGATTCCATTCATCTAATTTGAAAACAAGAGTATAGCACTAATATTATTTCTTTGCTTTGTTGCTTGACAATAGCATCTGCAATCACAAACATTTTCATGCAGAGCTTGTATTGTAGCAGTAGCAATTTCCTTTATCATCAGAATCGGACGGAAGAGAATACATTGACATATTTTCAAAATGTACATTTATTAAAATGTTTCAAGATGCATGTGACAGGCAGGGGAGTTTACAGGTGAAAGCAATAACATGCATGCACTGCTCTTACTCTCCTCGGTGATAGAGGTTGGATTATTTGACAGTGCTGTTGGAGGAGCTTTAGTGAGCTGCTGCATTGCATGTGGTAGATAGTACACACTGCTGCCACTTTGCATCAGTGAGGAATGGTCTGAATGCTTAGTGTGGTGGATGGAGGCACCAATTGTATGGACTGCTTTGTTCGAGATTGTATCGCGCTTCATTAGTGTTGCTGCAGCTGCATTTATCCAGGTAAAGGTAGAATATTCCATCGCACTCTTGACTCGGGCCTTGCACCTGGTTAAACATGACATGTAGACCTGGAATTTCTCTTTTAGTCCTCAAGGATAGAAGAATTCCTGATGTCACCACAGTTCATTTTCCTGTGCTTGGTGGTATTACATATAAAAGATTAGTAAATTATATAATTTCTGCCAATAAAATAAAAATTGCTGGAAAAGCTCTGCAGGTCTGGCAGCATCTGTGGAAGAAATCAAAGTTAATGTTTCAGGTTGAGTGACCCCTCCTCAGAACTGATGATAGCTAGGAAAATGCAGAAGGTGGGGTGGAAAGGGGTGAATGGCAGATGAATATAGAACCCAAAGAGCAGTTAGATAGACAAAGGATTGGATGATGATCTGGCTAGGAGGATGAATAGTGGTTAATGGGGACTGTTAGTGACTAACAAAGGGTAGGTTCAGGCTGCCATTTCCTCCACCTCCAGTAAGATGTCACCACAGACACACACTCCCCTCTTCTGCCTTGTCAGCCTTCCTCAGGGACCATTCCCTCTGTGACACTCTATTCCACTTTTCTTTCACTCTAAACAACTCTGCCCCACAGCCTTAAGGCATTGTCCACTGCAGCTGCAGAAGGGGGTAGCACCTGCCCACTTCAGTATCCAAGGGTGCAAACATATCATCCAGGTGAAGCAGAACTTTACCTGTACTTCACACAATCTAATCTATTGCATGTTCAGCTAACAAGGTGGTCTCCTCTACATTGAGGAAACAAAGTGTCATTTGGGTGACTGCTTCACAGAATGTTTGCATTCTGTTCATAAAGAAGGCCCTAAACTTCCAGTTGCTTGCCACTTTAACACAACATCCTGTTCCTTGGCCAAAATCTGTCTCAGGCTTGCTGCAATGTTCCAGCGAAGCTCAGCAGAAGCTGGAAGAACAGCACCTCATTTTAGACTTGGGGACCTGCAGCCCTCCAGACTCAATATGAAGTTATTAGGGCTTGAGCTTTCCCATGTCCTTATCCCAAACCCCACACACTAGGCCTTGTTATCACATAGTTTGCCATTACATGTTATCTATTGTTAGCCACTAACAGTCTGCATTAACAGCTATTCACCCTCCCAGCCAGATCATTACTGACTCCTTTGTCTATCCAACTGCTCTTCTTTCTCTTTGGGCTCTATTCCCATCTACCACTTATCCCTACTCCCTCCCCTCACCCTATCTTCTGCATATAAACCAACATTTTCATAGTTACCATCAGTTCTGAGTTAGGGTCACCTGACACAAAATGTTAACTCTGATTTCTCTCCACAGGTACTTCCAGACCTACTGAGCTTTTCCAGCAATTTCTATTTTCGTCTCTGATTAACAGCATCCGCAGTCCTTTTGCCTTTTATTTATGATTTGTGCCAGTGGGTCAGTGTAGGCACAGCTATAACATTATCAATATAGATGTAAGTTAAAAAGGAAAAAAGATTCTAAAGATCAAAGGATATTTGAGTGTTGGGATTTGCCCAAACCAAAGAGGTAAGACTGAACAAAGATAAAGGGGCACAGTCATAATGGAGAGGTGGTAAGTTGGGTGCTTTAAATCATGGTGGAGGTGTTTCTACTAGAAAATGTGTGTATGGATTGCATTTGAGGACCTGATCAAGTTGAGCTGTGGTAGACCTGATGTGAGTTACACATAAGGGACAAAACTGAATCACCCTCAGAAATGAGTACATCAATGTTTTTGGGACAGTTTCTAAGAATAGCATTTTCTGGAGCAAACTAGGGAGGAAGTTATATGTATGAACATGTATACAAACATAGGAATTGGGAACAGGAGTAGGCCATTCAGCCTCTCAAGCCTAATTTGCCAGTCAATAAGATGATGATTGACCTGACCATAACATCAAATCCACATTCATTTCTACCCCTGGTGAACTTTCACCCCTTTGCTTAACAAAAATCTATCTACATTTGCCTTAATAATATTTAAGAACTCTTCTCCACATGATCAGGAAAAAAATTCCAAAGACCCATGAAACTCTGAGAGATTTGTTTTTGCCTCATCTCTATATGAGAGTCTCCTGATCTTTAGGCAAGCACTCCAGTAAGAGAAATTCTCTTGTAAGAGAAATTCTTACCAAATCTACTCTGTCAAGACCCCTTGGAATCTTAAATGTTTCTATCTGGCCACCTCTTATTTTTGGAAATGTGTTGCTGGAGAAGCGCAGCAGGTCAGGCAGCATCTAGGGAACAGGAGAATCGACGTTTCGGGCATTAGCCCTTCTTCAGGAATTCCTGAAGAAGGGCTAATGCCTGAAATGTCGATTCTCCTGTTCCCTAGATGCTGCCTGACCTGCTGCGCTTCTCCAGCAACACATTTCCATCTCTGACTCCAGCATCTGCAGACCTCATTTTCTCTTCACCTCTTATTTTTCCAAACTCCAGTGGATGCAAGCCTAGTCTGTTCACCTGTTCCTCATAGTATAGCGACCTAATTCTAGTTATTAGTCTAGTAAACCTTCTTTGAACTGCATCCATTACACTTGCATTGTAAGATCACTAATGTTGATTGATGATTGCACGGTGTTTAGCAACATTTATAACTCCTCTACACTGTAGCAACTGGTATCCAGAATACAAGTCACAGTTCATCACATGCTGCTGCATCTTGTACAATCTCTCATTTTAGAGGGCACAGCCTTTGCCACTAGACATATGGCACAAAGCTGAAGAGGGGCCAGAGGAAAACGAGGAGATAACCAACACATCATCCTTTTGCCCTGACATTCTGTGATTCTAATTGCAGTATCAGGAAATGTCATCCCAATTCCCATTCCCCAACAATTCTGTGTACAGCCTTTGTTCTGTTATTGAGCATCTCAACATCTACTTGGCCATGATGCTAACCTAAATGTCACTTCATAACAAATATTTCAAACTAAATTTATCAAATTACCAAATTTAACTTACAGAAGGGCTGGATAGAATGGATGTGGAGAAGCTAATAGGTGAGACTAGAACCTAAGGGGACACCTCAGTGAAGGGAAAACGCTTTAGAACTCAGATGAGGAGGAATTTCTTTTGCCAGAGTGTGGTTAATCTACAAAACTCATTGCTGCAAAAGTCTACATTGGTCATCATTGAGTGAATCTAATGCAGATATAAATAGGTTAGTGTTTAGTAAGGTGATCAAAGGTTGAAGGGGAGAAGGCAGGTGAATACGGCTGAGAAATATATCAGCCACAATCAAATGGCGGAGCAAACTGCATAGGCTGAATGGCCTAATTTTGCTCCTATGGTTTTGTGGTCTAATTCAGCTATCTAATATTCCAAATGAAAGTCAACCAATTACACTTCCATACTCCCCTAGGCACTATTATAAGGAAGACTTTAAGAGTAGATATTACTAAGTTCACTGCTGTCACTTGTGGTGCCTACATTGATGTTGGGTGGCCTGTCCACCTTCATTCCTTTGAGGATTTTTAACAGTTTGATACAACTGGAGGGCTTGCTTGCCATTTCAGAAGGAAGTCAAGAATTCAATCATATTATTGTGGGTCTGGAATCAGATGTAGGCCAGACCAAGTAAGAATAGTACACTATAGTTTCTTCTCTTAAAGAGTAGTGGTAAACTAGATGGGTTTTCACTGCAATAGACAATGGTATCCTTGTCATCATTAGACTTTTAATTCCAGATCATTTTCATTTAACAATTTGAAGCCAGGACCCTGGGCATCTGGGTCTTAGATTACTAGCCCTGCAACAATATTATTACATCATCTCCTGCTGCAAACTTCCAGTGCATGTGCCAATTGCCCAAGCTCATGACTTACTTAAAATGGCACCTGGCTGAGACAGTAACAGAAGGCTGCCTGCAATACAGACCCAAAATGTCACATGAAATAATGTTTTGAACCTTGCTGTCATTGACAAATTAGACAAAATCACCTTTGGTTCAGATGCTAGGGGCTGATAAATACCATACAATTGTAGCCCAAGGAGGTGCCAGTATTTTAAACCACAAAAGACAAAATGAGCATAGAATATTCTAATATTAAGTGAAATAATAATCTTGAAAACTTCTATGTGTAGCATTTTTACTGAGAGGCCAGTGGATGACTGGTGTGAAAAATAAACTGTTGGTTGGGTACTCAGGGTTTGGATTTAGAATTAAGGCATGGTGCTGAGGCAAATTACTCTGCATCTGTGCTCCACCTAACATGGGTGTGCTTGATGTTTGATATCTGGAATCCCAGCAATAACATTTGTGGTAAACAGAAAACAAAGTTGCATGAGTGATTGGAGGATTTACCCATATGCATTTACCATTGATTCTAGAAATAACATTCGTGTTCAAATCCTAGGGATTAATACTGCCAACAACCCCAGCTGTACTGCTAAATGGTGCCAGCTGTGGAATTTAAATAGGCTGCTTGTCTGAACAAAAACCTTATGAAATACCATTTGGGATATGTTGAGCTCATTGTTTCCCAATGATACATTACTGTACATTTGTTATGTACTGTGCAGTACAGAGGTTTATTGCTGTCAATAGTTACATAAATCAGCAGTCTTTTTATGATACATCATTGCAGTTCTCCACACTGAATACTGAATATCTGCAATTTTGAGTATTCTCTGTACTCTTGTTCATAAAGAAATCACTGCATCACAGCTTACAGAGATATACAGTAAACATAATGGGCATACACACATCAAAGATGATTCTACTTTCAGGAAGCTTAGTGCGAACACATTGATGATTAGAAAACTCTTACGTGCTGTGTTCGAGAATTTTATTTTGAAGTCTGAGAGAAAGATTGTCCTTCATAAAGATCAAAGGTAACTTGCTTTGCCCACCAAAATTTACTTTTAGAAAATTTGACTGGCTGTTCCATGAGTTGTAATTTACAGTTATTGTCATTTTTAGCTATCTATTCTTATGGCACAGCATTTCATGCCAGTATTGTTGCTTTGAGCAGAATAATTGTTGAAATACCATTCTGCAATTTTGTCCCCTTTTGCCAGTTACTGGAATGCAAGATTATTGGATTATGTTAATAATGCAACTGTCGTTTGTTAACCATGATTTTGGTTTGAAAGCGAGACAAAATCCAATGCAATTGCAAATGGTGTCCAGGTTGCAATGATTAAAGTAAATTCCTTGATGCCCTGTTTGAGAATAGGTTTGCAGTAAATTGCTATATTTGCATTGGACATTTTAAGGTGGACAACTTTTTTTTGTTGGGAAGGAAAGATTGGTGCCTCATAAAAGATAAACCTTCTTCTGACTTGAAAATGAAATAATTGTGAGATTTGTTTGTGGTTCTGCCTGCTACATCCTGAATGTTGGTCGATGAACTAGGAAACAAAACAACAATCTTTTACTAAATACTTTATTTATTTACAAAAAATGATATTCTCTAAGCAAAATCTGGTGTCCCAGAAGTTGATCATTTTTGAAAATACACATTTGTGCATATATTATGACACAATTCCATGTCAGGTGGGACATGAACCCAGCGGTAGGGGCACTACCACTGAATTACTTGCAACCTTCAAATCAAACATGTCACAGATGGCTTCAGGCAGCCTTCAGGGCCATGAAATGAGAACTCATCTGAAACCCTGGCAGCTATGGATGCGCAAATTAGTAACCAGTTAAAGCCCTCCATTTGTATATACAAGTAAGAATGCATTAACACTGTCATTGTTGCCCTTTCTCCATCCAGTGGAGAAGGATCCTCTTCAAAGTCTGCTCACAAATTTCAAACATCAGGATCCAAGGTCCTGACATTCAATGCTCATTTTCTGTGTACTATTTGTGTTAATTAACTGGTAAGTAATTGTTCTTCATATCAACATTGGCAGATGTTTTTTTAAAAAAAGTACATTTATATCATTTCTTCTGCAGCCTCAAAGCAATCTGAAGTACCTCATGGGTATTCAACTTCTTAGTGTAATATATATTTGAAGTGCATTGAGTGCTGTCATAGGGCAGTCATAGAGTCATAGAGATGTACAGCAGGGAAACAGATCATTCGGTCCAACCAGTCCATGTCGACCAGATATCCCAAGCCAATCGAGTCCCACTTGCCAGCACCCGGCCCATATTCCTCCAAACCCTTCCTATTCATATACTCATCCAAATGCATTTTAAATGTTGTAATTATACCAGCCTCCACCACTTCCTCCGGCAGCTTATTCCATACATATACCATCCTCTGCATGAAAACGTTGACTCTTAGGTCTCTTTTATATCTTTCCCCTCCCACCCTAAATCTGTGCCCTCTAGTTCTGGACTCCCCACCCCATGGAAAAGACTTTGTCTATTTATCCTATCCATGCCCCTCATAATTTTGTGAACCTCGCTAAGGTCACCCCTCAGCCTCCGATGCTCCAGGCAAAACAGCCCCAGCCTGTTTAGCCTCTCCCTATAGCTCAAATCCTCCAACCCTGGCAACATCCTTGTAAATCTTTTCTGAACCCTTTCAAATTTCACAACATCTTTCCGATGGAAAGGAGGCCAGATCTGCATGCAATATTCCAACAGTGGCTTAACCAATGTCCTGGATTAGTGGTGCTGGAAGAGCACAGCAATTCAGGCAGCATCCAAGGAGCTTCGAAATCGACGTTTCGGGCAAAAGCCTTTCATCAGGAATAAAGGCAGTGAGCCTGAAGCGTGGAGAGATAAGCTAGAAGAGGGTGGGGATAGGGAGAAAGTAGCTACTGCTGTGCTCTTCCAGCACCACTAATCCAGAATCTGGTTTCCAGCATCTGCAGTCATTGCTTTTACCTAACCAATGTCCTGTACAGCCACATGACCTCCCAACTCCTGTACTCTTTATACTGACCAATAAAGGACAGCATACCAAATGCCTACTTCACTATCCTATCTACCTGTGACTCTACGTTCGAGGAGCTATGAATCTGCACTCCAAGGTCTCTTTGTTCAGCAACACTCCCTAGGACCTTACCATTAAGTGTATAAGTTCTGCTAAGATTTGCTTTCCCAAAATGCAGCACCTCGCATTTATCTGAATTAAACTCCATCTGCCACTCCTCAGCCCATTGGCCCATCTGATCAAGATCCTGTTGTAATCTGAGGTAACCTTCCTCGCTGTCCACTACACCTCCAAATTTGCAAACTTACTAACTATAACTCTTATGCTCACATCCAAATCATTTATATAAATGGTGAAAAGTAATGGACCCAGCACCAATCCTTGTGGCACTCCACTGGTCACAGGCCTCCAGTCTGAAAAACAACCCTCCACCACCATCCTCTGTCTTCTACCTTTGAGCCAGTTCTGTATCCAAATGACTAGTTCTCCCTGTATTCCGCGAGATCTAACTTTGCTAATCAGTCTCCCATGGGGAACCTTCTTGAACGCCTCACTGAAGACCATATAGATCACATCTATCACTCTGCCCTTATCAATCCTCTTTGTTACTTCTTCAAAAAACTCAGTCAGGTTTGTGAGACATGATTTCCCACACACAAAGCCATGTTGACTATCCCTAATTAGTCTTTGCCTTTCCAAATACATGTACATCCTGTCCCTCAGGATTCCCTCCAACAACTTGGTCACCACTGACATCAGGCTCACTGGTCTATAGTTCCCTGGCTTGTCCTTACCACCCTTCTTAAACAGTGGCACCATGTTAGCCAACCTCCAGTCTTCCGGCACCTAACCTGTGACTATTGATGATACAAATATCTCAGCAAGAGGCCCAGCAATCACTTCCCTAGCTTCCCACAGAGTTCTTGGGCATAGCTGAACAGGTCCTGGGAATTTATCCACCATTATGCGTTTCAAGACATCCAGCACTTCCTCTTCTGATAAATGGACATTTTTCAAGATGTCACCATCTATTTCCCTACATTCTATATCTCTTTTGTTCTTTTCCACAGTAAATACTGATGCAAAATACTCGTTTAGTATCTCCCCCATTTTCTGCCACTCCACACAAAGGCCACCTTGCTGATCTTTGAGGGGCCCCTATTCTCTCCCGAGTTAGCCTTTTGCCCTTCATGTATTTATAAAAACCCTTTGGATTCTCCTTAATTCTCTTTGCCAAAGCTATCTCGTGTCCCCTTTTTGCCCTCCTGATTTCCCTCTTAAGTATACTGCTAGTGCCTTTATACTTTTCTAAGGATTCACTCGATCTATACCTGACATATGCTTCCTTCTTTTTCTTAACCAAACCCTCAATTTCTTTAGTTATCCAGCATTCCCAATACCTCCCAGACTTTCCTTTCACACTGACAGGAATATATTTTCTCTGGATTCTCGTTATCTCATTTCTGAAGGCTTCCCATTTTCCAGCCGTCCCTTTACCTGTGAACACCTGCCCCCAATCAGCTTTTGAAAGTTCTTGCATAATACCGTCAAAATTGGCCTTTCTCCAATTTAGAACTTCAACTTTTGGATCTGGCCTATCCTTTTCCATCACTATTTTAAATCTAATAGAATTATGGTCACTGGCCCCAAAGTGTTTCCCCACTGACACCTCAGTCACCTGCCCTGCCTTATTTCCCAAGAGTAGGTCAGGTTTTGCACCTTCTCTAGTAGGTTCATCCACATACTGAATCAGAAAATTGTCTTGTACACACTTAACAAATTCCTCTCCATCTAAACCCTTAACAGTTTGGCAGTCCCTGTCTATGTTTGGAAAGTTAAAATCCCCTATCATAACCACCCTATTATTCTTACAGATAGCTGAAATCTCCTTACAAGTTTGTTTCCCTGAATATTAGGGGGTCTATAATACAGTCCCAATAAGGTGATCATCCCTTTCTTTTATCTCAGTTCCACCCAAATAATTTCCCTGGATGTATTTCCGGGAATATCCTCCCTCAGTACAGCTGTAATGCAATCCTTTATCAAAAACACCACTCCCCCTCCTCCCTTGCCTCCCTTTCTATCTTTCCTGTAGCATTTGTATCCTGGAACATTAAGCTGCCAGTCCTGCCCATCCCTGAACAGTGTTTCTGTAATTGCTATGATATCCCAGTCCCATGTTCCTAACCATGCCCTGAATTCATCTGCCTTCCCTGTTAGGCCCCTTGCATTGAAATAAATACAGTTTAATTTATTAGTCCTATCTTGTCCCTTCCTGCCCTGACCATTTGACTTGCTTCTGTTCTCAACTGTACCAGTCTCAGATTGATCTCTTTCCTCACTATCTCCCTGGGTCCGACCCCCCCCCCCCCAACTTTACTAGTTTAAATCTGCCTGAGCAGCTCTAGCAAATCTCCCTGCCAGTATATTAGTCCCCTTCCAATTTAGGTGCAAACCGTCCTTCTTGTAAGGTCACTTCTACCCCAAAAGAGATTCCAATGATCCAAAAATGTGAATCCTTCTCCCATACACCAGCTCCTCAGCCATGTATTCATCTGCTCTATCCTCCTATTCCTGCCCTCACTAGCTTGTAGCACGGGAATAATCCAGATATTACTACCCTTGAGGACCTCCTTTTTAAATTCCTGCCTAACTCTTTGTAATCCCCCTTCAGAATCTCAACCTTTTCCCTTCCTATATCATTGGTTCCAATGTGGACAATGACCTCTTGCTGGCCCCTCTCCCCCGTGAGAACATTCTGCACCCTCTCTGAGACATCCTTGATCCTGGTACCAGGAAAACAACACACCATTCTGATTTTTCGCTGCTGGCCACAGAAACGTCTGTCTGTACCTCGGACCAGAGAGTCCCCTAAGACAATTGATCTCTTGGAATCCGACATACCCGTCATTGCATTAGAGCCAGTCTCAATACCAGAAACTTGGCTGTTCGTGCTACGTTCCCCTGTGAATCGATCACCTCCTACATTTTCCAAAACAGCATACCTGTTGGAAATGGGGAAAACTACCTACCTATCTCTCTTACCTTTCGTGGAGTTAACCCATCTATGTTACTGTATCTGCGACATTTCCCCTTCCTATATCTGCCACCCATCACATATCTTTGCTGTTGCAAATTCCTCATTGCCTCTAACCATCTCTGCAACCAATCCATTTGATCTGATAGGATTCACAACCAACAGCATTTATTGCAGATATAATCTGCAGTAACCCTTAATCTCTCTTTAAACTCCCACATCTGACAAGAAGTGCATATCACTGTTCTAAAGGCTATTTTTGCTCCTTCACAATCTACAGATCCAGAAAATAATGCCGTCTTATTCCTCTACAAACACTGCCCCAGGTTAAATTAATAGTTATGGCTTATATTTTAAATTCAATCAAGAGATATATCTCAAAAAAACATATAATCAAGAATGAACTCACTCTACTCACTACTGCAGACTTTCTGTAGACCACACATAAAACAATTCACTTATCTGATTCTGTGCTGTGACTTCACCAAAACAGTTCCTCCAAGATCAGTTGTCAATTTCACTGTTTGTTAATTTTCTCAGATGCACTCCAATGTCCAGGGATACATGAATTCAAACATCAAAGGCAGAAACTTTCTCTCTCTCTCTGTCTCTCCTGCACTGACCTCACCACGTGCTTCCTTTGGCTGCTCTTCTCCCTTTGAAAACTGCTGTTGTTTTGACTTTCTTTTCCAAAGTTCCAAAACAATGCAACAGCATATAAAACAGTAATTGCTGCTCATTTTGTGTTCAGTAAAATTCCACAAACATTAATGGTAAATGTATTCTGCTTTAGTAATAGTGGTTGAGGGATAAATGCTGGTTAGGTTATTGGGAGAAATGTTGTCACATCATGAGGTGAAATCCATTGCAGTTTACAGCAAACACAATTGCATTTTTCCCTTTCCTGTGATCTGCCCACTGTTTTAAAAAAAAAGCTTGAATGGAATTCAGAGAGAGATCACTTACTTAAACACCGTTTGACAGTCACGATTACAGATAATAACTCTGGATCACTTGCAGACATATTGAACTTTGAATGACAACACATGTTTTGCTTTTTTTAAAAATGCACAATGACAGTAGGTTTAAATTCACTGTCTGGAGAGAGAGTGAACCTGGACTGTCACACCTGATGATATGTGAAAGAAGCTTCAATGGAAAAGATGTAAAAAGAAAGAAATGCATGATGAACTGAACCTTAATCAGTGTACGAGACACGTTTTGTGATTTTCTTTTATATGAATGGAGAAGAACAAGTGTTTAAAGCTAGTTAAACACCTTGAATTTGTGTCATCCATCCTGGTGAAAAAGCCTCATACTTTCCATTCTATCCACGCCATTCACAATCTTATAAATTTCTATCAGATTGCCCCTCAACCTCCTACATTCCAGTGAAAGCAAACCTAGTCCATCCTACCTTTCTTCATAGCTAAAATCCCCCATACCAGGCATCATCTGGGTAAACATCTCTGTACCCTCTTGAAAGCAACCACATCCTCCTGGTAATGTGATGATCAGAAATGTATGCAGTGTTCTAAGTGTGGCCTACCTGAAGTTCTATACAGTTAAAGCATAACTTGTTTACCCTCATATTCAAGCCCCTTCCAATGAAGGCAAGCATGCCATAAGCCTTTTTTACATATTTCCAAAGCCTGTCTAAATATTGTCTCCTCTATCTCCTGCTGACTGTTGGGAGCCTGTAGTATACCCCCAGCTTTGTGATTTCACCTTTCCTATTCCTGAGTTCTATCCATAATGCCTCGCTGTATGAGTCCTCTGAAGTACAGCTTTGAAATACTCCTTTACCAGTAATGCAACTCCCCCATCCCTTTTACATCCCTTTCTATCACACCTGAAACATCTAAATCTTGGGACATTCAGCTGTCAGTTCTGTTCCTCTTTCAGCCAAGTCTCTCTAATCACAATAATGTCATAGTTCCAAGTACTAATCAACATTCTGAGTTAATCTACCTTGCCTTATTGTACTTATTGCATTGAAACATGCATTTCAGACCACCTCACTGCTCTTTTCAGCTGTGTTTCCCAGCCTGCTCTTGATCTTAATAATGTTTGCCTTGGTTTCTATCTCTCCTTCAATTTCTGCATCTACCACCCTGCCACACTCGTTTAAACCCTCGACCAAGTACCCCCAAAGATATCAGTCCTGGTCCTGCCCAGGTATAATCTGTCCATTTGTACAGGTCCCATCTCCCCCATAGCTGCTCCCGATGCCCCACGAATCTGAAACCCTCCCTTTCACATCTTCTTTTCAGCCATGTGTTAATCCTATGTATCCTGCTGTTTCTATCCTGATTGGCTAGTGGCACTGATAGTAATCCTGAGATAGCTATCTTTTGAGGTCCTACATTTCAACGTTCTTTCCAGTTGTCTATATATTGCTTTTAGTACCTCATCCTTTTTTTTAACCTCTGTCATCAGTCCCAATGTATACCATAAACACTGGCTGTTTCCCCTCCCACTCCAGAATGTCCTGCAACTGCTCCGAGACATCCAAAACCCTAGCACAAGGGAGGCAACACACCATACTGGGCTCTCGTTTGTGGCCACATAAATGCCTATCTATTCCCCTTACAATTGAATCCCCTATAACTACAGCATTTCTATGCCTATCTCTCCCTTCTTTTGCAGCAGAGCCAACCATGGTGCCATGCATTTGGCTGCTGCTGCTTTCCCTGAGAGGTCACTCCCCTCAATAGTATCCGAAATGGTATATCTGTTTTGCAGGGGAATAATCACAGGAAATTCCTGCATGGCCTGATTAGCCCGCCTGCTCTGCCTGATGGTCACCCATTCCCTTCCTGCCTGTGGATAACATTAAAGCATCTCAACATGTTGATATTTTCTATACTGAAACAATGCCTCTGGTTCCTGAATTGTTTGAGACAATCATTTTTACTACAATATAGTAGGTAAGATGGTTCAGACACTCTGATCAGGATTGGAAAATTTATTTCTAACCTGAATTGGATTAAATGTTCCTCACTCACCTTTAGAAGTTTTCTGCATTGGAGATTCCTGGAGAGAGGCCCTCCGTTATGAGCATGTCCAGGAATTGATAAAACCAGCAGCATGACATTGGAAACTGCTGTCATCTTTAGCAGCAGTTGGCGTGCAGAGTTCTGTGATTTAGATGTCCAGTGGCAGAGCAGGGCACTTTGACAGCTGCTGTGAAAGGGTAATCTGTAAGATAAGTGTGGGATTAGGGAGCAACTCGGTTGAAGGTATAGAGTGCCAGTTTGGAGGGAGGGCTAAGATGCCATGTGATTTGGGAGCCAGTTTGGAGAGAGGTGAGGATTGTAGGTGAGTAGATCCTAGTTTGGAGAGGGATTAGGATGCCAGGTGGATTGAGTGTCAGGCTACAGTCCTTTTATCTCTTTCTGCCACTGAACAGACCTCAGGTCCTGGCACTGCATAAGTCAATGTGTTGGTACATCACTCCAAGTGGCTGCATGGTTGGCTCCAGGGGAATCAGGGTGGCAATGTTTTTGTATAGGGTTGGGCTAGCAGGGGTGGGTGGTGAGTTTGGGGTGTTAGGCTAGTATCAAGGAGTTGTTGTTAAGTTTGGAGTCAAGGGAAGTCAGGTCACAGAGAATGGGTGCTGGGTTCAACAGGGTCAGATAGGGAAGGGAGCAGATAGTGGAATCGGTTTGGGTTGGAGATGGTCTAGTTGAAGGTTACTTGTTAGGTGCCTACGAGCAGGGGTGTAAAAATGTAACAGGTTGAAAGAACTGCAGCTAAGGGGTCCCTGCTGAGTTGGGTGTTAGAATTTTCAATTTAATAATTATTCAAGACTTCGAAGTCTAAAAACCTAGTGTATGGTTTCCTACTTTGCTCTTAACTGAGTCAGAACGCAATGAATTCTCCACTTTTAATAGACTCTTTAGGATGGTTCCAGACATAGGGAAATTGGGCATTGGAAAAATTTACTTCCCAGGCAATTCCAACAATGTCAGTTGTGTCAAGGATTTTGACTGAGAGCGATATACAATTCCCAGTCTTCACTGCTAGAACAGCATTCTTGCCTTCAGACAATCCGGGCCGTTCATTGTTTGCTGTGGCATCACAAGTAATAGAGATGTGAACGATGCAGGATCAGGATGAATAGATTCTAAGGGGAATACTAAAGAGTGATTGTTAGCTGGTAAGGACCATTGGAGCAGTTTAATACGCCACTTCTCCACCCAAGTGCAGTGTCACATATTAGGATTTGTGACCCTTTTATCTTTGAGTGAGGTGCAAAAACAAACATTATGATTAACAATAAAACTAGAAGCTACACTCATTGAATATATGTGTTAAAAGTAGGTTGGATAGTTTGCAGAAATCATAACTGAAAGTTATCTCTGGATGGGGACCTGACTTCCTGACGAAATCTGGTGGCTACCATGGGACAAGGATTCTTGGATCCTGAAAACAAGTACTTTTTCAGCTATAAATTCAATCTAATTTCTCTATTACACTAAACTAGCCCAATACTACACCATCCTGTTCTGTCTCTTGCATTATGTACTTCATCTGCCCTCTCCTCTCTCCCCTCTGTGGTCTGCTTCATTCACTGAAGTAAGAACCAGCCCAGGGAGGGGACTGAAATGTTCCTTTAGGGAAGTAGAAAAGTAAATGCTGTCTCTGCCTCTCACTGGTCAAAATGTAATGACATGTTATGGTGCTGTTGTTGTGTGAAAAGTATAATGCGTGGAGTTATAAGATACTTGATGGGTCTCCATTATCACATGCAGACAGCTTTGTGGCACCATTAGATTGTTGTCAGCTTGAATGGCAACCATATCTAGAAAGATGGCAGGAACACTGCTAATTATCAGGTTCATTATCATCCTGTTTTATACTTCTGATTTAGTACAAACTACATGCCTACTTTCAGTTTATCGATTCTCTCATTGCGTTAATGCTTCCCTTCAGTTCTTTTTCTCCCCAGGAGAATGCCTGCCCTTTCCAGCTGTCATTATTATCACTGTTACCTGTCCTTTCAATTCTGAATTGTTAATGTCTTTCAGTTGTATTAAAATACTGCTGATAGGACTCTTAAGCATGCATTTTGGCCAACATGCTATCAAAGTGACTTCAAATCCCTGCTGCAAAGGATCATTACTTAAAGCTTATAATATAGTTTGGGCCCAAATTATACGAGTATGGTGCTTGTGGGAGGTCTATTTCAAAGGATAATGGTAGATGTGATAATAAAGAAAATGTGCCTGAGCTACCTGAGGACACCATCAGGGAAACAGAACTTTTCAGCCTTTTTTCTAAATTATTCTCTCATTTAGAGTGCTGTAACAATGAAGGACAAATGCATATTGTTAGCATGATCAAAGCATTAATCTACCTGTAACAAAACATAAAGAAGAAAAATAAGATTATTTTTATAATAATGAGTGAATAGAAATATATAAAAAAATAATATTTGCACAGCAGCTTTCATGATCAGTGTCCCCCCCAAAGTGTTTCACAGCCGAGAAAATCCTTTTGAACTACAGTCACTGTTGTAATAAAGGAATACATTATACTAATTTAGTCCCAGCAAGGTCCCAAAACAACAATGAGATAAATAACCAGCTTTCTGGATTTGCTAGTGATTTCTGGCTTAACTGTCAATCGGAAGAGCTTACTTGCTGTTATATAACGATATGGAAACACAACCATCCAAGAAAGCAGATAGCCTCCATTTAGAAAAAAACAAAACTTCCAATGAATAATTCAACAACAATTTTAATGCTCACTAATACATGACTAATTTTGAGTTAATTTTCGCTGAACAGGAAAACCATGAGACTGGGTGCAATATTAATTTTAACACAGTCCAAAATGTTATCATTTTCAATATACAACAAAAATTCTGCTATGTCATGTTCCAAGGTTAGTATGTCAGTTTACTTTTGAGGGACATGCTCATGATACCTGAGGATGTAAATGTTTCATACTGCATCTTATTCCTGATCAATTGAGAGGTAACACTCTTGTAACTTACTAGCCTAATATTGGCCCGGATGTTTATGTGCCTGAGAGTTGTAATGTTTGTGTGTAATTGTGATAAATATCTGTTGGGTTCTTCTATACCAGTTAATCAGTTTCTTATGTTAGGGGAGATAAAATAAGCATTGCCACATCAGATAAAACTGCTTGTTAGAGGAAAACACATACTGATTGCATAGCAATTACTTCTGTGCTTAGCAGTGTCCAAATGGAGCAGCTACTGTCCTAACTAACTGCATACACAATTGACTGCAGAAACTGCATGCAGTGAGATAAATACTTCAACATTCAAACTGGAACTTTGTGTTCAATGGAGAGTTAAACTGAGCAGGGTGTATGTAAACTAACATTGCACCCCATCTTGTCTGATTGCAATGAGCAGATTCAAGTATTCAACTGGATTCAACTGGATTCTGATAGGAAAATAGTCATTTGGGAAAGGAACCACGTAAATGAAATTTGAGCGCTTCGCCTTGAGTACTGTAGCCTGAATTGTGCATTCAGGAGAGAAGGGAAGTAAATACATTTCACAGGCCCTCGAGCAACAAATAGGGAGGCATTAGGCGCATCAAAAATTAATGGTCACAGAATGATTTGAAAACATTCTTGGCACGCTATTGCAATTGGTTTGCCAGAATATGACAGATTGGCTGAGCAGAAGTATTTATAATACATATAATTACAGAGGGAGTTATTCTGTCAGTCTGTCACTTTGTAAACATTTTTTTGTTCCTGTTTGCCTTTTTCTTTTGGCTCTGTTACTTTCCAAATGTAATCACACAATTTATAATAAAGTTCAAATCTGCCTGAAATTCCAGCTGTAGCTGGAAGACTGAAAAAGCAGCCCAGTCAGTACTTTGTCACAAGTACCATGCTATAAGATACAATTGCTTCATAGTGTGTCAAATCACCTAATTATATAAACAATATCACTAGTTTGAGGTGGTACAAAAGAGAGTGCTGAAGATAATTTTGAGTAATAAGAATTTAAGTTTTGAGAAAATACTAAAGAGTTGCTCCTGTTTATTTTACAAAACAAAGCTGAAGTAATCAATTGTGGCTTTCTCGATTACAATGTGTATTAACACACTTGATCAAAGCAAATTGTCATTATGATGAAGTTTCACGTGACAAATTCTAATTAAAGTGTGCTTTTAATGAAAATATTCTGCTACAATAAAAACATGGATTAAGTTATCACACCAGCTGTTAAAGCCCCTTACAAATACTTCTCCTTGTATGATAAGAGTTTGACAAACATGGAGATATTTCATCTCTTTCCACAAACTTTCACACATTGAAATAGATTCATAATAACATTCTTTGGGAATGTGCTTATAGATTTGTCAGAGATGTATAATCTCCCTAATATCTATGCCAGATCCTGTGTCATGATTCAGTGCAGTCTGAGAGGTGGAGCAAATGGAAAGAAGCAATTAACATGTCTCCACTTTCTGATTGGAATATCTATGGTCTTATGGTCTAATGATCTTATAAAACTCTGCATTCCCTTCTTCCTATGTAATGAATGCCATTATCTGGCCTAATGCCCCTACACAGTATGACCCATAGGCTGCAGCATGACTGATATTCAATGGTAGGGAGAGAATACAATTAATCCCGGGGAGGGGGAGGGGGGTCCTAGTGTAACTCTGGCTTTGAGGGCCAAGCTTTGGACTGCTGCAGTCTGAGTTCCTGACTGACAGGCAACAGCAAAAATATTGGCAAAGTAGAAGTGATGGGAAGTTGAATGCTGACATTGAGATTCTACAGTATATCCATATTACACAGAGCCACTGCCCTTTAGGAGAAAGCGTTTCATTATCTTCAGTTCAGGACCCCTTGACCTTCATGCTCCTCAGTCACAGCCTGGACAGGTGGCAGCTCTTAGTAAGCTGCACAAGAGAATGGCACAAGAGTCAATTTGCATATAGAAAGGGCAGCAAATCAAAAATTACATGCTTACACTTTTTGTAGCTGGTAAATCTGAAGAAATCATGGCAATTGGATACGAAAAAGTAAATTAGGTAGGATAATGACATCATCCTTTCGATGTTCAACCTTACTGCTGGCCAAGACCTCAGTTGTTTCCAATCCAATGTTGGTCAGCCCATCTCCATGGGGGTAAGGACATGCAGCCACACCTGTCCATTGCTGATTTGGTACTGCTTTTGGTTACACGGCATTCTTTTGTGCAACAGAGAAGATGATGTGTCAGAATGTTGTACCAGTCATGGTTAAATAGCTGGAAGCATTTGTAAGTTCTGAGATGCAGGTTTGGGATTTGCAGCAGTACTAAGGGTGGAAACATGAGGTGAAACTACGAATGGCAGGTAGGATAAATGATTGATAAAAGATAAAAGGAAATATAGTAAATTGAACAGCATCTGAGACTAGTAGTTCATTTTAAAGATATGTCATTTGAAGATTCATTCTGTGATCTTGACCACTCTTGTAAGGTGATTATGCAACTTCCTGCATTGCATCCAGATTCTAGGATTTCGACTGGTTGTAACAACAGTGGCTAACAAATGGCTAACTGTCCCATTACCTTCTCAGAGTCTTGGCCAGACGGGTACCTGGTTCCCTTTGAATAGAGGATCTCTTGCCTCACTACCTCCTGCATGAAAGCCTTTGGCGCTGTGTCAGAATTCCTCAGACCAACCTCTCTTCCCTTTGTCTCTGCTTCCATTCCTCTTTCTGCTCAAAATTTCTTGTGCAACCAATTCCTGGATATCCGGCAGCCAGATTACACATGCCCTTCAGAAGCTCAAATACTCACTAGCTTTAATTAATGCAAGTTAAATTTAACTAGTGCTAATGTTGCATTACTTAGGTCCTCTGATGAAGGGTGTAACCACTCTACCTGCTGCTGCCTTTGGTGTCTTAGAGGTTGCTTGGTTTCACTATGTTATGAAAGAGATGCTGCAATCTATAGGCTTTTAAAAGTATTTCTTCATTTACATTATAATAACTATATACATTTAAGCTTAGCAAGTGGCCTTGACTGTTTCTTCTCCCTTCAGAGTTTGTCCATTGACATATGCATAATCAAGAGTTAATCTTAACCCTGTGTCTTCACCAAAATTATAGACTGTGCCTAATATTTAGACAATCTCCTACATTTCTCCCCAAAATGTGTGTTTTACAGAGATTTGCACAAAGTTCATCAATATATTTTAAAAAGCACTTACTGACCATTTTTGTATTGCTTGCTGGTTTGCCCTCAGTTTATTTTCTCCTTCTATTATTATATTTTGTTATTCTTTTGTTAAATTTCAAAACTTTTCCAATCCACTGGCTTAGGACTAATCTTTGCCACATTGCATATTTTATCATTCAATTTGATTCTCTGCAAAATTCCTTGGTTAACTATGGTTTGCTCAGTTATTTGCGTGAATATGTGTCAGATATTGTTTGCCTCATTTTGTGAGTGAATAAACTGACATCTTAAAGGATGAGTTTTACATGAGGATTCACTATTAATTCTACATGGAACAAATGTAAGAATATTAACAGGGTTAAAAGAGTATCAAATAATTTACTCCTGACGCTTGGGTCACAGTGCCTCTTCATGGAATGTGGGTCAGGAGCTATAATTTAGGTCTTTTCTTTATTTGCTTCCTGCATGCCAATTAGTTTCTCTCCTCTTCTGTACCTTCAAGGACATAGTTCACTAAGTCAAGTCAATTCCAAGTGCTTTTTCAAACAACTGGCATTCTGAAACTTGAAAATTCAAATAGCTCATTGACAGGCAACTCCCAAAGGAAAACATTGTTGTACATCCATATCCATGGATGTCTGTAACTTCCTTTGTTCTTTCTTCTCCTTTCTTTCTTTGCCAGTGGCTCAGCTCAAAAGTGGATGAATTATAACATTATAGAGTTATTGAGATGCACAGCATGGAAACAGCCCCTTGGGTCCAACTCGTCCATGCTGATCAGATATCCTAACCTAATCGCATCCCATTTGCCAGCACTTGGCCCATATCCCTCTAAACTCTTCCTATTCATATACTCATCCAGATTCCTTTTAAATGCTGTAATTGTACTAGACTCCACCACTTCTTCTGGCAGCTCATTCCATACATACACTACCCTCTGCGTGAAAAAATTGCCCCTTAAGACCCTTTTATTATCTTTCCCCTTTCATCCTAAACCTATTAGATTAGATTAGATTACTTTACAGTGTGGAAACAGGCCCTTTAGCCCAACAAGTCCACACCGACCTGCAACCCACCCATACCCCTACATTTACCCCTTACCTAACACTACGGGCAATTTAGCATGGCCAATTCACCTGACCTGCAAATCTTTGGACTGTGGGAGGAAACCGGAGCACCCAGAGGAAACCCACGCAGACACGGGGAGAACGTGCAAACTCCACACAGTCAGTCGCCTGAGGCGGGAATTGAACCCGGGTTTCTGGCGCTGTGAGGCAGCAGTGCTAACCACTGTGCCACCGTGCCGCCCACACTGTGCCGCCCTCTAATTATAGATCCCACCCCCACCCCAGGGAAAATACTTGTCTATCTATCTTATCCATGCTCCTAATGATATTATAAACCTCTACAAGGTCACTCCTCAGCCTATGATGCTCCAGGGAAAACAGCCCCAGCTTGTTCAGACTCTCCCTATAGCTCAAATCCTCCAACCCTGGCAACATCCTTGTAAATCTTTTCTGAACCCTTTCAAGTTTTACACCATCATTCCGATAGGAAGAAGACCAGAATTACACACAATATTCCAAAAGTGGCCTAACCAATGTCCTGTACAGCCACAACATGACCTCCCAACCTCTATACTCAATACTCTGACCAAAAAAGGAGAGCATACCAAACACCTTCTTCACTATCTTATCTACCTGTGACTCGACTTTGAACTATGAACCTGCACTCCAAAGTCTCTTTGTTCAGCAACACTCCCCAGGACCTTACCATTAAGTGTATAAGTCTTGCTATGATCTGCTTTTCCAAACTGCAGCACCTCGCATTTATCTAAATTAAACTCCATCTGCCACTCCTCAGCCCATTGGCCCATCTGATCAAGATCCTTTTTTATTCTGAGGTAATCTTCTTTGCTGTCCACTACACTTCCAATTTTGGCATCATCTGTAAACTTACTAACTATACCTCCTACGTTTATATCCAAATCATTTATATAAATGGCGAAAAGTAGAGGACCCAGCCCCGATCCTTATGGCACACCAGTGGTCACAGGCCTCCTGTCTGAAAAACAATTCTCCTCCACCACCCTCTGTCTTCCACCTTTGAGCCAGTTATGTATCCAAATGGCTAGTTCTCCCTGTATTCCATGTGTATTAACCTTGCTAACCAGTCCCCCATGGGGAACCTTGTTGAATGTCTTACTGAAGTCCATATGGATCACGTCTACCACTCTGTCCTCATCAATCCTCTTTGTTACTGCTTCAAAAAACTCAATCAAGTTTGTGAAACATGATTTCCTATGCATAAAGTCATGTTGACTATCGTAAATCAGTACTTGCCTTTCCAAATACATGTAAATCCTGTCAAATTAGGTGCTAGTTTACAGTACTCACAGCATCTTTTCACAAGTTTGACTACCAAATTCTTGGGTTTCTTTCGAAATTATGGCTATGTTTTTGCCTTACTGTACATTGTCGAGATGGGAACTTGAGTTGCCTGTATGTCCATAACCTTGGTATAAATATTAGGGGTGGGCCTTTGCCCTGATTGCTTCCTCTTTACTATTATATTAGCAGACCATTAAGCAGCTTGAGGCAAGAATTATATCCATATTCCTCCCATTTCCAGTACCCAATGCCAGTCATTGCCAGAGCTGAACACTGAGCGATAGGTGTAGCACCTGAGCCAGGCGGGTTTGCCTCACAAGGATGTGGGAAAGCGGGCATACAGGTTTGGGGAGTGAGGGGAAATGGAGAGGTAGCACAGAGCCTTGGTACTGGGGTGGGGAGAGAAGCAGTGGAGGAATAACTCAAATTGACCCAGGATACTTGTAGAGAAGACATTTCCCCAATACTTTTTTTTGCCAGATTGGATGGTGAAAGCTGCTGGCATTCATGCCAGATACCAGCCAAATAATAGTTATGTAATGGGAGAGAAGAAGATCTTAAGTAATACTTTAGTTGATCATTTAAAAGGGGAGTGTAGAATACAGCCCTAAATCTCATCTGCTGATCTGCTATCATTGGGCTGGTTTACAGCTGAACTTCCCTTCTGTTATCTGCTGAGTCTGTGACTGTGCCATTGTTTTCTCATATACAACTATAGACTTGTTCCTAACACAGTGCCATCATCCTAGCTGCCTCTGGATCACATGATGACCTGCAACATCTTCATCATCTCTCTGTCAATTCTCTAGCTCTTTGTTCCTATGGAAATACTTCCAGTTCATGCATCCTCTGAAAGTATACCACTTGGGTGAAAGAGTGATTTGTATATTTTTCTGACTATTATGTGGTTTTCACTTTCTTTTTCTATGTGTATATGTGTAGCATTTTATTAATTTCCATCATGTTTTAGTGATAGATTCCCTCTTTTTCTAACTCAAGAAAGCCTGGTTAGGTTTAGTTCCTATAAAAAAATTATAAATATATTGCAGCCAGGAAAGGTATTTCCAAGGGAAGGCATCCCTTATGTTAGTTTAACCTTGGCGTTTCCAACTGAGGCACACTTCCATCAATCTCTGATTATTTGTTGCTCATTCTCAAATTCATCCAACCATCATCAACTTTATCCCACTGCGTAAATTATTGTTTAAGTTTAGGCTTGCTGCTATGTTTTCCTCTCTATCATAGTTTATTACCAGATCATATCTGTACTAGTCATGCTACAGGCCTGGATAACTTGAGTTTCCCCATATCTCTTTCTGTGTACATTTTGACTTTTAGTCTAGACCCAAGACCAGCATTTCTATTTCAATTTTAAATTTTTTAAAAACTTCTATTCTCTCTGTCCCTTCTGCATCCTAATCACATGTCATTATATATCCCCTGTCCTCTCAGGAATACCCCCTCCCCGCTCCCCACACCCACCAATCCTTAGCCCTATTTTTTAGCACTCTTCAACCTTCAAATTCTTTTTGCTTTGTTCCAGATATAACATCATCTACCTGCAGCTTCCCTTTCTACATCTGTTGGCATCAATGTACTCATCACTGCCTCCTGAAAATAGCAATTTCAAATGCTCCATATTATTGTCTTGTCAATTTTCCCAAATTGCACTCTGGCAGTGGCTAAACTTTATGAACTTATTCCCAGTTCTATCATTCTTCTCAATGCAATTCTTCGCACTTAGTGGACACAGTCACTTGATCAATTATCATTGACCCTCAGTGCATCTGTCTGCGGAATCACTGTTCACTTATTAACTATACGCATATCATCCCAAACCTTATTATGGTCAATTATTTCATCATGGACTTGATGAAATTCTCATCCTTGTTGATGTCAATCTATATCTGAATTCATGTTCTTTTCTTCTTTTCTTGCCTTGTCCACCGTAATCTCTTCCTCCATGTAAACTCCCCTATCAACATTCCCTTGCATCTCCTTGACCTCACCATCTCTATGTTCGGCAACCCCTCCAGTATCCTATCATTAAGTGTATTAATTGATTAGCTGGAAAATTGATGTATGGATTATACATAATCGTGAGGGATACCAACAAATTCGGACCAGAAGATGTCCAGAAACACTTCAAGAGAAGAGATGCAATGCAAAAAGTGAACTATAATCTCCTGTCTTTGCAGAGATAATGGAGATTGATGTTTACCACAACAGAAACCATCTTCTGTGAGTTATATCCAAAACAATGGACAAGATATTAAATAAAAGAATTCAGTTCTAGGTGAAAGTTATGTTTGTGTTTTCCCCCATCCAGGAATGCACAAGAGAAGGCATTTAAACAAAAACCCTGGATTTGGTTATGCAAATTACAATCGACAAGGAACTGGACAGCACCCATCAGTTAAACTGTCAAGTCTAAAATCATCAGACCAATGTCTGATGAAGGGCTTTCGCCCGAAACGTCAATTTTCCTGCTCCTCAGATGCTGCCTGACCTGCTGTGCTTTTCCAGCACCACTCTAATCCAAACTCTGGTTTCCAGTATCTGCAGCCCTCACTTTTGCCCAAGGTCTCAGTTGTTGATGTCAGCACAATCAGAAACAGCCAACTTAACAGCCAAAATGTTTCACCATCCATCTTTATAGAGAAGCCAAAGAGTGATTTGTATATTTTTCTGTCTATTATGTGGTTTTCACTTTCTTTTCCTAATCTGTGTGTATATGTGTAGCATTTTATTATTTTCCATCATGTTTTAGTGATAAATTCACTCTTTCTCTAACTCAAGAAAGTCTGGTTAGGTTTAGTTCCTGTAAAAAAAACATAAACATATTGCAACTGGGAAAGGTATTTCTAAGGGAAGGCATCCCTTGTGTTAGTTTAACTTTGTTTTTTTTTTAGATTAGATTCCCTACAGTGTGAAAACAGGCCCTTCAGCCCAACAAGTCCACACCGACGCTCCGAAGAGCAACCCACCCAGACCCATTAATTTAGCATGGCCAATTCACCTAATCTGCACACCTTTGGACTGTGGGAGGAAACCAGAGCACCCAGAGGAAACCCACACAGGGAGAATGTGCAAACTCCACACAGACAGTTGCCTGGGGCAGGAATTGAACCCAGTTCCCTGGTGCTGTGAGGCAGCAGTGCTAACCAATGAGTCACCGTGGTGTTTCCAACTGAGATGAGATGGGTGGGATTGGGGGAGGTATTAGGGACAGTTGAATAAAAAAGTGATCTTCAATTTCCCTGTTCACTTGGTAATATAATAATTTGGAGGTGTCACATCCAGAAGTATAATGAACTGGGGGTCCTCATCTGGAACTTGTTGGAACAAAGTTATCTCTCTGTATTAGTTCATTTTCTGTTTTTGCTCTCCGTTTTTCCTTTATTCTTCGTTAAGGTCATCACACAGTAACATGATTTCTGAGGTGCCTGTTTCACCCATAAAGTCATGTTTCATGTATATGGATTCAAAATGAGAATCAGTGGCCATCTTTACACTCAGTTCAACATCATTAACAAATCTAGTTTTCTGAATCCATACTATAAATGTAGTTTAAGAATACAGCTTTCCAGTAGAAACTCTTGGGTCATGTAATTGATTATCACTATGTCTACCCTGTCATCAATCCTTTTATAAGTACTTTAGTGTCCTTCCCTTCAATTCAGATCTTACTTTTACTTTAAAACCTTGTTGCCTTAGTTTAATCAGCAGCCTTTAGTAAGCAATTATTAATGACTGTGGAAAATATACCAGGGTAAAATATTTATGGAAATTTTCTAGTTTGTCTGTAATTACATCGGAGGAAGCACTTTGGAAAAACAGAAATACATTTCCATCTTTCCATTTCTCAAAAAAGGCAAGGATTTAATTAAACAAATGCATGAAAAGTAAAAACAATATGGCAAATGACCTGAAAAATTAGAAAATAATATTTACAGTGATCTAATTGTTAAAGTCATTTATAATATCCATACCAACCCACACTGTGTAAAGAAAAGGTTTTATTTTGCAGGCTTGACCTGCTGTTGAGGTAACTTTGGTGTCGATGCATGTAGTGGATTGGATGGAAGTGGAAGAATTTGCCAGTTTTCCTTTTCTGATTGTTTCTAGTAGCTCCTATTTGTCCACTTGGAATATTTTCTGTTCTTAAACTGATCAGATGTGTGCTCCTTACTTTAGAGCAAAGTAGAATAGAAATCCTGACCAGAGTTACAACATCCTAATTCAATTTTAAGCCAAAATACTTAGGTTTGATTATTTGGTCATACCTTCAAATACCTGCTTGACGGCATCATTTAGATCACCGGTAATTTACAGAAGTGCCTGACAGATCATTAGAATGCAAAGGAGCCATTTTTGATGCTGGAGTCTGTGTTTTAATATTCTTTTCAATGAGCTCCTTAAGTCCCTGAAACTGATTCAGCTTATTTTCAACTAATGAATGCTTGTAACAAAAAGCTGGAAATATTCAGTGGCTCTATCAATACAGAAAAGAGAAAGGACAGGTTAACATTGAAAGTTCTTTGCTAAACTGAATGAAGTAAACAGGAGCAGGGAGAGTGACAGATCAAAGTAAGAGTATCAAAAGGACACTGAATGGGTTTAATATCACAGAACAGTTGTTTTTTAATGCAACATAGCAAGGTCAGAATGCAAATAATACAGGCAATCCATTTTTGGAGTTATTCTTGTCCACTCCCTTTACAGTCCTGTAAAGTCTTACATTTATTGTCAAATATCCCTTGGTGATGACCCACTAAAATGTCATCATGTTTTTTTCTTTGTTTTAATGTTAACACTGTGCACCTGCAACATTCGATTTCTATTTGACGTATTTTTCTTCTTATTTTGAAACTATTTAGATGCTTGAATATTGTTGGTTTTGTTTGGGATTTATCACATCAGAGTAAATCCAAATCCCATAGCTCTTGTGTGTTTCTTAGCAACAGTAAGTGCTGATGTCAAAATACTGGCAAGTAGGCTTATTTATGGAGCTCTAATCTTGTGTGTTAGCTCCCTCGGGTTTGCAGTAGTATAAACAGGGGAAGCTCCAGCAGATTGAAAGGAAATCAAATATTTCATGAACAGACAACCCAAGTTGTTCTGGACTGAGAATATCCCAAGTTCATGAAATAACTCTCCTTTTCAAATGCCTCAAAATTCTCAATCCATGATTACGAATATTGAAATATTACAAAGCAAGGTGAGAAATCCTGCACTGGTGGACTAATACGCTTTTAACATCCACAAAATCCTAATGTCGCAGCAGACACTGTTGAGTCATGAAAATGAAGTTCTGAAATTTAGCTTCAAGGTTAAAAAAAACTTGAATGTGTTTAAAATCCAAATACTGAAGTATTTTGAGTTTTAATGAACCAAAGCATTGGAGGTCCCCCATTTCCGAACATCTGATTTACAAATACTCTTACTTATGAACATGATCATAAACAGGGGTGTTTTAATATTAATTTTAAAGATCCAATATTTAAACATTTCCTTTTACTTACGAATGCCTATTTTATGTTGTCCTGCATTGTGTTCTGACTTGCATACAAATTGAATTGTGAGCAGAGTGAAGAACAGAACCCATTAACAATATAGGGACTGCCTGTAATTTAGGTTAATGATGCTGTTGTTGTGATTGTTTAAAATAAACTTTACCATATAAAATCATTGCAGATTTGATTCATTGTTCTTACCTTTGTAATTTTATTTCAAATATATGCATTCAGCTTTCAATTCTGATGTTGACACCAAGTAGGGGAATGTGGAGCATGAACTAAACTTTGGTAGGAATGTAAAATGAGCACGAGTTGCTTTGTTGAACATCATAAAAGTCACATAATTTTCCTTACATTACCGATGCTTAAGGAAAGAGGTGGAGTGTATAACAAGCAATTGTGACCATTTTACATCCCTGCTAAAGTTAAATCTGACCCTCAAGAGAGTGTGAACATTACTTTACAAATATATGATTAAAATGCTATCTTCAGGTTTTGATCCTGGACTCATCTATAACCTTGCATCGATAGCGCTTGGAAAATTCCATTCAATGCATGTTGTATATTCACTGTATCTGTCCACCTTTTTGCATAGAACATAATAAATTCCCATCTTTACTGAGGCAGGGGCTAAATAGTAGCATATTTAAACAATAAATTAAAAGCATCCATTTATTTCAATTGTGGTGGTCCCTGATTTCATCTTTTTTGTAAATGTACAATATGTTCCAATACTATATTCCTTTTGCATATAATGATTGTTTTCTTTCAAATGTCTTGAATTATTTTTTGTAGGGCTGGTAAATTGTTGAAATTAATCAGTGAAACAATAAGATAGATTTTCCAGCTAAATTGGAGAATTTTCAAAACGATCTGACAGTACTTTTCCATTAGAAAGCAATCTCCTGAGATTGTTGACAATTCTTGACAGCTGCTGAAAATGTGTTGCTGGAAAAGCGCAGCAGGTCAGGCAGCATCCAGGGAACAGGAGAATCGACGTTTAGGGCATAAGCCCTTCTTCAGGAATCCTGAAGAAGGGCTTATGACCGAAACGTCGATTTTCCTGTTCCCTGGATGCTGCCTGACCTGCTGCGCTTTTCCAGCAACACATTTTCAGCTCTGATCTCCAGCATCTGCAGACCTTACTTTCTCCTCGACAATTCTTGACAATCTCACCAAGGAAATTGCTGTGAAGCCCGGTCACCAACATCAGCAGGTGTGAGAGGAGAACAAATTTCACAGGTTTTTAAGCTCACATTTTCCCACCCACTGAGTACCAAGTTGGAAATAATTGGACAGAAGTAACCATTCATTTGCTTAGGAATATAAGAACATAGGAACAGGAATAGACTGTTCAGCCTATTGAGTCTGCGCCTGTATTCAATTTTATCTACATCTAATTGATTCCTTTCATTCACCCCATTCTCATAACCTGTATACTATTGATAATCAGAAATCTATCAATATCTACCTTAAACATACTGAGACACCATAGCCTTCTGTGGTAGAGAATTCCAAAGGTTTATAAACATCAGAATTTAAAAAAAATCTTCTCATCTCAGACCTGGGTGAAATCCCTTACTTCAAAATTAAGGTCCCTAGTTCTGGACTCACTAACCAGGAGAAACACCATCTAACCTGCCGATCCCTTTCAGTAGTTTAATAGTTTCAATGAGATCACCTCTCATTCATAAGAACACAAGGACATAAGAAGTAAGAGCAGGAGTAGGCCGTCTGACCCTTTGAGCCTGCTCCATCATTCAATAAAATCATGGCTGATCTTTTCGTGACCTCAGTTCCATTTACCTGCCCTCTCATTATAACTCTTAGTTCCTTGATTGTTCAACAAACTATCTATTTTAGCTTTAAAAGCATTTACTGAGGAAGCCTCAACTACTTCACTGGGCAGGGAATTCCATAGATTCACAACCCTCTGGGTGAAAAAATTCCTTCTCAATTCAATCCTAAATCTTCTCCCCCTAATCTTGAGGTTATGCCCTCTTGTCCTATTTTCACCTGCCAGTGGAAACATCCTCTCTACATCTATCTGATCTATTCCCTTCATAATTGTGTATGTTTCTACAGATTCTCCCCTCATTCTTTTAAATTCCAATGAATATAATTCCACGCTACTCCGTCTCTCCTCATAAGCCAACAACCTAAACTCTGGAATCAATCTAGTGAACCTCCTCTGTACCACCCCCAGTGCCAGTACATCCTTTTTCAAGTAAGGAGACCAAAATTACACACAGTACTCCAAGTCTGGCCTCACCAGTGCTCTGTACAGTTGCAACATAACCTCTCTGCTTTAAACTCAATCCCTTTAGCAAATTCCATTTGCCTTCTTAATTACCCCGAGAGGACACCTGCCCAATTTGCCCAACTTCTCTTCATAAGGCTGTTCTGGCATCCCAGGAACAAGTCTGGCGAACCTTTGTTGCACTCCCTCTAAAGCAATAATATATTTCCTGAGATAAGTAGACCAAAACTTCACACAATACTGCAGGTGTAGTCCTGTACACCAGAAGCAAGACTTCACTACTCTTAAGTCTGTTCTACCAACAAATGAGATCATGGCAGAGCTGTACCTCAAATTCATTTTGCCATCTTTGCTCCATTTCCCTTATGACCCGGAACAAAAATCTATTGATTTCAGTCTCAATATCAGAAACAAATCTAGCGTTCACAGACTTTTGAAAAAATGAGTTCCAGATTTCCACTACTCTTAGAGTGTAAAAGTAATTCCTGTTTTCTCTTAAATGACTGAACTGCAAATTTAAGATTATTCCTCCATCAATAGGCCAGTGCTCACCCTTTTAAACTCAAGTGTATAGAAACCAGATCTCTGCATTCTATTCCCCTAATTTAACACAATGGGAGCAAATTTGGAGAGACCCCAAAATTGCATGTTGGAATTTGCGGGCATGATTTTTCCACATTAATCCAAAGTGACATTGATAGCACCATTGACGCTGCCTATTAATGGTGACTGTGGCATGCAACCTTTAGCAGTGGACCATATATGGCTTACACTATTTAAAAGCTGGTCTGCGACTATTAAAGCCCAAGGTTGTTTCAGGTTACAACAGGGATTAGAACTAGTGTTATGACCAGTCCTTGGGTGAAGTTCCCCAATTTGTTATAGTTTCTGACAGGATATCTAACATAGAAAGATAGGAGCAGGTATAGGCCATTCAATCGCTCATGCCTACTCAACCATTCATTATGATTGTGGCAGGTTGGTGATAATGGGGATTATGATAATGTGAAAATAGGCTGAAAACACTGATAAATTGATTCTTTCACAGATCTTTGCCTTTGACTCTTTAAATGCTATTTATTGCATTTGACTTTGTATTAAACATCCTCGTCGCTATCCTTCAAACCCAACAGTATTGTCACTAGACAAAGAAAAATCAATCTACATTAATGTTCCCTTAAGGCTGAGAGAATCAAATAATTGCCTTCCATCACAAATTAACCAGCACATTACAAATACCTCACCCTGGTGTTAGTATTAATTGTATTCATCCTAATTATCATTCAGATTGCTCTTTGAAATTCAAACACTGAAATCATATGGCTCTTGATTAAATTATATCCAAAAATGTAATAAAGCTATTCTGAAACTCCAATAGCCACATAAACTTCTGACGATCTGTATTTAATTACAGAATCATCATTCTACAATTTGAAATAGTTCAGATTTATTAAATCTTCCAAATAGTAAAAGTGAGCCAATCCGCTCCTGTTTCGAGGTGAGTGACTGTACTTCAGAATGAATAGCATCGAGGAAAAAGTGATGCCTATGCTGACGACAAAGGGTTATGGGAAGGATTGGAGATGGAGCCCAGAGAGAGAGAGAGAGAGAGAGAGAATGGAAACAAAGTTAGGCAGGAACAAGAGATTATTGATAGTAAGCCAAAGAAGGACACTTCGAAACATTAACACTGTTCTCTCTTCACAGATGCTGCCAGACCTGTTAAGTTTATCCAGCAATTTGTGTTTTCATTTCAGATTTCCAGCATCCACAGTTCTTTGTTTTAGCCAGGGGATAAAATATCAGAGTTATTAGATAGTGCATTGATCTTCTTTATTATTTGTAATTCTCATTCCAACATTTCACATTATGTTCATGAAGGCTTTGATGCTATTTTTCAGTTTCCAATAATATTCTAGATTGAGGCAATATCCTTAAGTGAAAGCTTAATCAATAAAGTCATAGAGTCATAGAGATGTACAGCATGGAAACAGACCCTTTGGTCCAACCCGTCCATGCCGACCAGATATCCCAACCCAATCTAGTCCCGCCTGCCAGCACCCGGCCCATAGCCATCCAAACCCTTTCTATTCATATACCCATCCAAATGCCTCTTAAATGTTGCAATTGTACCAGTCTCCACCACATCCTCTGGCAGCTCATTCCATACACGTACCACCCTCTGCGTGAAAAGGTTGCCCCTTAGGCCTCTTTTATATCTTTCCCCTCTCACCCTAAACCTATGCCCTGTAGTTATGGACTCCCCGACCCCAGGGAAAAGACTTTGTCGATTTATCCTATCCATGCCCCTCATAATTTTGTAAACCTCTGTAAGGTCACCCCTCAGCCCCCGACGCTCCAGGGAAAACAGCCCCAGCCTGTTCACCTCTCCCTGTAGCTCAGATCCTCCAACCCTACTTTTGATAATGATATTATGGCTAACTGAGGCATCAATAGCAATGTCCTTTGGTGTTGAACGTGTCATAATTCAGCAAGTTCTATCAG
This sequence comes from Chiloscyllium plagiosum, assembly GCF_004010195.1. Lineage (NCBI taxonomy): Eukaryota > Metazoa > Chordata > Chondrichthyes > Orectolobiformes > Hemiscylliidae > Chiloscyllium > Chiloscyllium plagiosum. Next base: position 33,072,196 of record NC_057724.1, on the reverse strand, counting down.
ATGCAATACTTAGAAACTAGAAGAACCACTTTCTTACAATACATTCCCATTCATGTTCATGTTTACCTCTTAATCCTGAACACAGTACACATCAATGATGCAGTTAAGTCCAAACACATCATTCAATTATTTTGGAAAAATTACATTAATTAAATAAAATAAAAGTAAGTGTCAGTTTGATTGCATAGATCTAATAGTAATCCATATTTCTTGGTTAAAAAGAGAAAAGCCTTACTTAAAACAATGTACAACAACAGAAGTTTTATTTACATGCTGCTTTGAATGTCGCAAAATGGCACAAGGTGTTTTGCAAAAGTGTTAACAAACAAAATTTAACACAGTGTGCCATAAATGACTGACAGCTTTGTCAAGGAGGTTGGTATTAAAAGGCATCATAAAAAGGATGAGAGAGACAGAGATGTGGAGTGACTTATAGAAGGACTTTCATAGCTTCGGGCTGAAGTAGCTTCATGCTCAGTCACATTAAATAAAATCCAGGATGTTCAAAAGGCCAGAGTTGCGGGAATTTGGTGATTTCAGAAGATTATAGGACTGAAGAAGGATACAGAAACTTCATAGAGAAAGGACATGAAGGGATTTGAAAGCCAGGATGAGAATTTTAAAATTATAGTGCTGTCTGATCGAAGTCAATGTAGTTCAGCAAGCATAAGGATGATGGGGTGTATGGACTTGGTGCGAGTTAGGATACAGGCAATAGAGTTTTAGATAGCCTTATGTTTTATACAAGACTAGCCAGTACAGTATGGGATAGTCCAGTTAAGGTGGTGGGTTGGGGACCTGATCTATTCTGCTTACTGCCTTATTCCAGCAGGGTCATGTAATATTCAGTCCAATATCTTTGCACCATTAAGTTGCTTGTCAGTGAGCAATTATCTGAAAACGAATAGATACATTTTTACAAACGTTGCTACGCATCAAAGATTATACCCAAAGAGTAGCACGTTTATTTTTGTTGAAGGTGCATCTCTGCATATAGGTCCTGGATTTTTTTTTTGAAGGATCTGCTGGGAGTCTTAGTGGATTTGACTTTTTTTTTTAAAGTTTGTTGATAATTTTAGCATGTTCTGAATTATCTCAGTTGTCAAAATATGACCAAAGTTTTCACAGCAGTTTTCAAAGTTACCTCATGCTGATATTTTGCAGTAAATTATATAAATGGTTTCCTTTGTTAATGGAATTATGTCTCAAGCCAAAAAGATGCTTTGTCTACCAACAGATGATTAAAGTGGTGTGTGAGTTTCAGTGCTGCTGTGTTACAGTGCATATAGATCAGATATGTCAAGGGCTGAGAGACTCTTTCAAACAACACCTCCTTTGAATGTCCAAAGTGAGCAAAATGGCACTGTGCTTAACTCAATCATACCTGCAAAACTGAGCATGTAGCACAGATATTCTGAGGAGTGACAATCACTACTCAATTTCTATTTTTTGATACTGAACTGAACTTCTAAATTTTTGTTGCAATTATAATCCGCCATCTTTCAGAAATGCAGAGCATATCTGAAATCCAGCTATTCCCTCACAGTGCACAATAGCGGTCACACCCAATTTTCATAGTAATAGATGAAGTATTCTGTCAAGCTTAAATGCCCTAAGGCTGTCTGTATTATTGTTCAGTGTGAACACCCAAGATAGTGATCACCTTTCCCTTACCCCCATGACTCCCACCAAACAATGATCCTCCCTCATGCCCACTACTTACCACACTCCTCCAGTAGTGAGTATCTCTCTCTCACCTGTACCAATTTTGTCATTGAACTCCCCTCTCTCACACCCAACCCCCCAAGCAATGATCACCCCTTCTTCATCCCCCACCTTTTTATAGTGATCACCCCTTTCTCATCCTCACCCACCGACAGTTATCACCCTTCTCTTACTCCCAAACTTGATGATGATGAACATCTACTCACACTCACTTCAGACAGCAATTTGCCTTCCTTCAGCAACCCTGTCCCCAGACCTTGTGAAAAATGATGATCACTTTCTTACCCCCAGCAATGACCATCTCCTAACCATGTTCTCCTCCCTCCCTCATGCCTTTTAAATGTTTGACATTGGATGTAAACACTCTGCCTCACCAGCAACAGCCTAGACCCTTCAGACCTTTGCTCAAAAGGAGCCATACATTCTGAAAGGTCAGTTAGAAGAGTAGGTATGGGACTAGAGGTGAGGGGCCAAGTGGGTTCAGCCAGTGGGGATCGGGTTACGGTTAGGTCTGGTGAGGTCAGGATGGCAGCTAAAGAGATTCAGTTCTGGTGGCATCATGTAGGGTGTCCATCAGGCCAATGGGCAGAGAGGTCATGTTGGATCTGGGACATTGTCTGCCAAAGATAAATTTTATCAACAATAGGTCAGGCTGGTGGCTGGGAAGTGGGGTGGGATCTGTTATATTTGAATTTTTTGTTGGCTCTGAAGGGCCAAGGAGTGTACAATTGAGTTGGGGGTGGAAGAAGATTTTCAGACATTCTGGGGATGTGACGGGTCAGAGACGTTGTAGTTATGGGGCTCAGTGGTGAGGTATGTATTAGGTTAATAGCAGTTAGACCATACATTTGATCTTCCTAACATTTCTCAGGTATCTGTTAACTTAAGTTAGGAGGAACCTTTCAAATTATACAGTGCGAATGGACTATTTTGGGAGGTTCCAGATGTAGGGGAATAGAAAATTTAATTTCTCAAGCAACTAACGCCATATTACAGAAGAGGAAGTGTTGGATGTCTTGAAACACATAAAAGTGTATAAATCCTCAGGACTTGATCAGGTGTACCCGAGAACTCTGTGGGAAGCTAGGGAAGTGATTGCTGGGCCCTTTGCTGAGATATTTGTATCATTGATAGTCACAGGTGAGCTGCCGGAAGACTGGAGGTTGGCTAGCGTGGTGTCACTGTTTAAGAAGGGTGGTAAGAACAAGCCAGGGAACTATAGACCAGTGAGCCTGACATCAGTGGTGGGCAAGTTGTTGGAGGGAGTCCTGAGGGACAGGATGGACATGTATTTGGAAAGGCAAGGATTGATTAGGGATAGTCAACATGGCTTTGTGCATGGGAAATCATGTCTCACAAACTTGACTGAGTTTTTGAAGAAGTAACAAAGACGATTGATGTGGACAGAGAGGTAGATGTGATCTATACGGAATTCAGTAAGGCATTCAACAAGGTTCCTCATGGGAGGCTGATTAGCAAGGTTAGATCTCACGGAATACAGGGAGAACTAGCCATTTGGATACAGAACTGGCTCAAAGGTAGAAGACAGAGGGTGGTGGTGGAGGGTTGTTTTTTAGACTGGAGGCCTGTGACCAGTGGAGTGACACAAGGATCGGTGCTGGATCCACTACCTTTTGTCATTTATGATTTGGATGTGAGCATAAGAAGTATAGTTAGTAAGTTTGCAGATGACACCAAAATTGGAGGTGTAGTGGACAGCGAAGAAGGTTGCCTCAGATTACAACAGGATCTTGATCAAATGGACCAATGGGTCTAAACTGGTCTACATTGATTCAAGGACTTTATACAATGAGAATATCTGGACCCTTGTGTAGATGTGGTTTCATTATGGAAAACATTTCCTAAGTAATCCTGACTTGGCTAAGGAAATCAAGATAAAACTATAATTCAGATTCAATGTATATTTTGTTTGAATTATAACTGGATGCTTATTCACACACACAACCCTGTTCTGTGTAAGGGAAGGAGGATTGTGCATATATTGCTACGTTTCATTTTCTGTGTGCAGAATCCCAATCCATTCAGCAGCTCCTATTGCAATACCCTGACCAATCCTGACAGATCCTGTTGCATTTCCATGCCAACCAGAATCCAGTCAGTTCCCTCTTATGCTGTATAAATTAGGTTATTTTTTTAAAGTTTGTTTTTTTTTGCTTCCCTGTCCTGAAGCTTCAGCTCCATGTTTCGTCTTATACATTTTTATCTTTTTTTGCTACCAAGCAATTATACTTTGTTGGATGTAAATTAGTCTATAGCTTTCTCAGTGAAATGAAAGCTCTCAATCAAAAGATTTATTTTTTCTATTTTGTATTTACAGAGAGTTAACCAGGCAAGGAAAAGCTTTGAGGAAGAACTGCATAATTGTCATAACATTGCACTAACACAGAGTTCTGGAATTATGTGCACTACTGACTGTGCTCATCATTTTTTATCTTTGCAAGAGAACTTTTGACCTTTTGGTAATTTTGCTGCCTGTTTAACTCCAGTTCAGAATCACAGTTGAGACATTTTACACACTTTTAGCATTACATCATTAGTCTGCATTTTGTAAGTGATTAAGATGATTGCTAATCGTGAACCAACTGATCAATTTAACCAAGTATTAGAGGAACAGATAATCCATTTAGTTGTTTGGCATTTTCCAACATGCTTTTCCTTTGCATCAACAGTACACATTACCGTGTAACCTGAGTTTTTACATAAGTATGTGCAAATGCAGATACAGCATGTGTGTGGATATGTGTGTGTGTATGTATAACTTGCACCTGTGATGCATCACATAGCAATAAATATTTTGTGCTATTGATGGGAAATCTAAGATGAACCACATTAACATTTTTTAAATGATATATAGGAGTATAAGCTGGCTTTGGAAATGTATAATTGGAAGACTTCACAAATAACATAAATTATTGTAGAAATTTGAACTGGCAAAAACAAGTTATAGGTTTCTGCAAAGATTTGAACCCAGGTTGTGAGAACATTAAAATAAAACAAAGAACTATGGATGCTGGAGATCTGAAACAAAAAACAGGTGTTGCTGGTGAAACTCAGCAGATCAGGCAGCATCTACAGGAAGAAAGCAGAGTTAAAATTTCAAGTCTGGAAGGGCCATGCACAGATGCTGCCAGACCTGCTGAGTTTTGCCAGCAATTTCTGTTTTTTTTTAACCCCCAGACCATTAGCCGGGACTGCAGGATTACTAGTCTAGTCACATCATTGCCATTTCTCCATTAAAACAAAATAATGTTGAAGTCTAGGTGGGCTACTTCAAGAATAATAGATAATGATGTGATTAAAAAGTAGCAATATGATCATGAACTAGAGGGGTTCAATGGGAAAAATAAAAGATATTTTGAGTAATGGTAAGATCACAACAGAATATGGGATATTAGACAATCATTCAAAACAGTACAGTATTCTTGTTGAGGAACGCGTAAGAATGATTTTACTTTCTGGGAACCTCTCCAGGGATGTTTTACGTTCAATGGTATAGATTATTACTTTTATGAAGCTCATTTGTTTAATTTGAGACATGTCAATTTGCTTTGACTAGTAAAAATTATTATGCAGTTAAAATCTAACTAACCTCTTGTATCGTTAAAGGGATAGCTAGCCCAATTTAAAGCAAGAATTTAGTCAGATTAAATGCTACCTTTAACAATATTACTGCATTGTATTAATTCCATTTTATAAACCACTTAATTAAGTTAGATAGTATGAAACAAAGAGCTGCAAATGCCAGAGATCTGAAAAAAAAAGACATTACTGGGAAACTCAGCAGGCCTGGTAGCACCTGGGCTGTGAAAACAGGGTTAAGTGTTTTGAGTCCAGTGACCCTTCTTCAGAACCATTGTTTTAATTCTTAAGTTGTAATTAAGTAATTAAATTAGAATTGTGCGCTGCATTATTTGACACAGACCTCCAATAGTCTAATTCTGATGTTGGGATGAATTCTGGGTTGGGAAACCAATGTCTTTCATCATCTAGCATTTCCAACATCTACCAGCCTTTCCTTTCACCCTAACAGGAATGTACTGTCTCTGGATTCTCGTTATCTCATGTCTGAAGGCTTCCCATTTTCCAGCGAACATTGGCACCCAATAAGCTTTTGAAAGTTTTTGCCTAATACTGTCAAAATGAACCTTCCTCCAATTTAGAACATCAACTGTTCTATCTGTTCTATCCTTTTCCATCACTATTTTAAAGCCAAGTGCTCCCCACTGACATCTCTGTCACCTGCCCTGCCTTAATTCCCAAGAGCAGGTCAAGTTTTGCACCTTCTCTAACACGTACATCCACATACTGAACCTAAAGATTTTCTTGTACACTCTGAACAAATTCCCCTCCATCTAAACCCTTAACACTATGGCAGTCCCAGTCTTTGTTTGGACAGTTAAAATCCCCCACCATAACCACCCTATTATTCTTACAAATGACTGAAATCTCCTAACAAATTTGTTTCTCAATTTCCTCCTGACTATTAGAGGGTCTATAATACAATCCCAATAAGGTGATCATCTCTTTCTTATTTCTCACCTCCACCCAAATAACTTCCCTAGATGTATTTCTGGGAATATCCTCCCTCAGCACAGCTGTAATACTATCCCTTATCAAAAATGCCACTCCCCCTCCTCTCTTGCCTCCTTTTCTATCCTTCCTATAGCGGTTATATCCTTCTCCCATACACCAGCTCCTCAGTCATGCATTCATCTGCTCTATTCTCCTATTTCTATCCTCACTAGCTTTTGATACCAGCAGTAATTCAGATATTACTACCCTTAAGGATCTCCTTTATAAATTCCTACCCAATCTTCTACATTCTCCCTTCAGAATCTCATCCTTTTGCCTTCCTATGTCGTTGGCACCAATGTGGACAGTGATGTCCTCCTGGTCCCTCTCTCCTTTGAGAACATTCTGCACCTTCTCTGACACATCCTTGATCCTGGCACCAGGGAGGCAACACACTATTCTGATTTTTTGCTGCTTGCTGCAGAAATGTCTGTCTGTGCCTCTGACTAGGGAGTCTCCTAACACAATCAATTTCTTGGAGACCGATGTACCCCTCATTAAATTAGAGCCAGTTGTGATACCAGAAACTTGGTTGTTCGACATTCTTCTGAAAGTCCATCACCCTCTACATTTTCCAAAACAGCATACTTGTTTGAAATGGGGATAGCTACAGGAGACTTTTGCACTACCTACCTACATTTCTTGGAGTTAACCCATCTACCTGCCTTTATCTGCAGCTTTTCTCCCTTCCCATAACTGCCATCCATCACCCCCTCCCTTGCTTTTGTAAATTCTTCAATGCCTCTGTCATTTCAATTGATCCATTTGATCTGACAGGATTCGCAACCAATGACATTTATTGCAGACGTAATCCTCAGTAACCCTTAAACTCTCCTGAAACTAGCAAGTTTTGAGAAGATTTTGGATGTAGGTTTGCTCGCTGAGCTGAAAGGTTCATTTCCAGATGTTTCATTACCTTACTAGGTAACATCTTCAGTGGACCTCATGCAAAGCAATGCTGAATCTTCCTGCTTTCTATTTATATGTTTGGGTTTCTTTGGGTTGGTGATGTCATTTCCTTTGGTGATGTTATTTCCTGTGGTGAAGCCACTTCCTGTTCCTTTTCTCAGGGGGTGGTAGATAGGGTTTAACTCGATGTGTTTGTTGATAGAGTTCTGGTTGGAATGCCATGCTTCTAGGAATTCTCGTGCATGTCTTTGTTTGGCTTGTCCTAGGATGGATGTATTGTCCCAGTTGAAGTGGTGTCCTTCCTCATCCATATGTGGGAATACTAGTGAGAAAGGGTCATGTCTTTTTGTGGCTAGTTGGTGTTCAGGTATCCTGGTGGCTAGTTTTCTGCCTGTTTGTCCAATGTAGTGTTTGTTACAGTCCTTGCATGGTATTTTGTAAATGATGTTTGTTTTGCTCATTGTCTGTATAGGGTCTTTCAAGTTTATTGGCTGCTGTTTTAGTGTATTGGTGGGTTTGTGGGCTGAACCTGAAACTCCGACATCTGACCAGAAGAGAATATCACTTTACTAATGTCCATTTTGCTCCTTCCAATCTACAGACCCAGAAAATAGCACTGTCTTATTGCACTACAAAACACTGCCCCAGGCTAACTTAATACTTATAGCTTATATTTTCAAAGTTTAATCAAGAGACAGATCCCAATAAAAACATATCAAGAAACAACCCACTCTACTCACTAGTATAGATTTACAGCAAGGCTATACTTAAAACTGTTCACTTGTATGTTTCTGTGCTGTGTCGTCTCCCAAACAGGTTCCTCCAAGATTAGTTGTGAGTTTACTCTTTGTTAATTTTCCCAGATGCACTCTGATGTCCAGTGATATATGAGTTCAAACAGAAATGGCAGTAACTGTGCAGATTCATTGCTGTGTCAGTTAGCAGTGTGGGTTTCTTTCTCTCTCTCCCTTACAGACCGTGCGCTTGCAGCCTTTGTCTGTCTTTCTCCCTTTAAAAGTGCTGTTGTTTTGACTTTTTTTTTCAAAGTTCCAAAACAATTACAACAACATATAAAACAGCAATTGGTTCTCCTGGAATTTGAAGAAATCACCTCCAACACCTAAAGTACCTCAAGAAGTGGGCGGCACGGTGGCATAGTGGTTAGCACTGCTGCCTCACAGCGCCAGAGACCCGGGTTCAATTCCCGCCTCAGACGACTGACTGTGTGGAGTTTGCACGTTCTCCCCGTGTTTGAGTGGAGTTTTCTCCGGGTGCTCCGGTTTCCTCCCACAGTCCAAAGATGTGCAGGTCAGGTGGATTGGCCATGCTAAATTGCCCGTAGTGTTAGGTAAGGGGTAAATGTAGGGTTATGGGTGGGTTGCGCTTCGGTGGGTCGGCGTGGACTTGTTGGGCCGAAGGGCCTGTTTCCACACTGTAAGTAATCTAATCTAATCTAATCTAAAAAAAGGAGAAGCCTGTTACAGCCAGAATGTTTTCCCATCCTCCATCTTAGATTACCCAGAATTGAGCGTCTGTTTCTGTGCTGTCCATCTCGGAGTCTATGACTCTAAGAGCCTGTGAAAAACCTGTAACCATTCATGAAAAGTGGACAAAATCTTTTTATGTTGCACTATCTGAAATTATTTAAATTCTGAACCCTACAAAAGTAAAAAAAAAGCTTCTAGTGGTCAGTTCGAGTAAAAGGGAACCCACTGCTGAAGTGCATTGAATGACAGGATATTTGAAGTGGTTAAGGAAATGTACTTTCATTGACTGTTCCTGCAGTTTCAATAGACTTAATAACTGACATTCCTGATGGCCTGTTATTACAACTAAGCCCAATATAAATGCTAGACTGAGTTTCAAACCTTTAAAAAAAACTTATCTTAATAAGTGGCTGAGTTTTTGTTTTGATTGACAGTGTTAAATGGCTAGTTTTTTTTTAAAAACACTATCATTGATGTGGTTACTGATTAGAATTTCATTTGCTTTTCCCACAAAATGACCAAGGGAGGGGATTTAACATTTGTGGATGATATTTATGAATTAGTTTTTCTCCTGTATCAAATCAACATTACTAAGGGCTCAGCTAGATTGCCAAAAACTTATTTTGTTTTCATCTTTACATGTTGGTTCATAATAAATACCTGGATCGCTATGGGGGTTTGCAGAAGGGTATGAGGGCATTTGGGAATATGATGCGGCATGGAAATGGAATTGATATATGATAGAGTATGGGCAGATGAGGAGTTGAGGGCTAACGGCCTCTTAAACAAATGGACTTCGGTCTAATAAATTTAGATCAGGCCTTCTAATCAGCACTCCCTCAGCAGTTGTCTGAGCTGCTTCTGCACTGCCAGCAAAGGTATGAGGCCCAACTTTTTCATGAACCTGACCTCCTAGAGAGAAAATTGTGCCTACGGGAAATAACTCATGGTTGAGGATCTACTGAGTTGGGATATTTCCTGCCTCGAGCTCCCCACAGCTATTGAATTGATGTTCAGTTGATATCAGGATGGAATGGAAAACAGAGTGTAAAACTAAAAGGAATGGAAGAGAAAAATGGGGTTAGGAGTGGAAGATGGCTACTTATATTTTTCAACATGGTGAAGAAATGCACTTTCCCAATCCTTCTGTGTGTACATTGATTGACTCACAAGCCCTACATGTAAATGACCAATTCTTCCTCATAGTCTTGAGAAACTTCTGACATATACATCAGTCCATGGGGCTGCAGAGGCTGTGTTGTAGCCTAGGCGGAAGTAAGGACTGCAGATACTGGAGATCAGAGTCTCGATTAGAGTGGTGCTGGAAAAGCAGAGCAGGTCAGGCAGTATCCGAGGAGCAGGAAAATCGATTTTTCGGGCAAAAGCCCTTCATCAGGACCAGGATATTATGGAATCTTCTGTATGTCAACAGAAGCTAGCTTATTGCACACTTGTTAACTGTATAAGTTCTTGATTGCCAAGGGGGATCAAAGCTTATGGGCAGAAAGTGAGAAAATGGGGTTGGAAAATCTATAAGCCATGATTGAATGGCAGAGCAGACTCAATGGGCCGGATGGCCTAATTTCTGCTCCTATGTCTTATAGTCTTATGGCCTAACATCATAGTTATAGATCTTAAACCATTCAAGTTCAGGCAAGGCCTCCTTCCCCTTTGATCGTTGACATTAAAAATCAGATAACTCCAGATTATAGTCCAACAGGTTTATTTGGAAGCACTAGCTTTTGAGGTGCTGCCCCTTTGCCTTGAAAGCTAGTGCGTCCAAGTATACCTGTTGGACTATAACCTGGTCTTGTTTGATTTTTAACTTTGTCCAATCCAGTCCAACACCTACACCTCCAAATCACAGCAGGTGATGTTATTCCTTGAGATGTTAATCCTTTCAGAGCCCTTTCAGACCTTTATACTACAGACTCAGCAGCAAGCATTTACTTTCTCCATTGTTTATGGATCAATTGGGAGCTCAATCTTCACTTCAGCATTGGATAAGTACCACTCATCACCATGATCTTTACTTGATCATGTGGCACAATTTAATAACACAAGATGTTACTTGCTACAGTGTTTATCAATGGTATTTTCTCAATGATATTATTTGGAATAGTAACCTCAGGAGTTTATTAAACAATAGTTATAGAAGAACATATTCTCTGTATTCCATTGTTTACTGGCATATGCAGGCTTTTTTAGGCCATTGAACCAATATCGCTTGGGATTATAATCCTACGTTGTTTAATTTATAGTTAGATGGATGTTAGATTTGAGCATAGCATGCTGAATTAAACATAATTTGCTTTTATCTTGGAAGACGTTATTAAAAATCTAAATAACTCTGTCCTTTTAAATGTTGAATCCAATCTTGGGAAGAATTTTACTGAAAAACCCATCAACTTAAACATGAAATCATTAAAAAAAAAGTGGCTAAATGTCAGCAGCCATCTGGTATTGAAATGCCAATGTTATGAGTTGGAATTCTTCTCTAAACAGCTGTACGAAGCTGGGTAACTAAGCTTGCTTCTGCCAAAACATAAAGTTGATTTTTTTTCTAAAAAGTATGAGCACTCCTTAAATACACATTTACAGTATATAATGGCTGTAATAAAATCAGTTAATTGCATTCTCTGAGATTACACGATAAGTAATGTTTTAATAAGGTATGTTGTATAACCTCCTTGTATTTTGTATAACAGTACTTGGCCTTTGTCCAATGACAAAAAAAGGTTGATGTAGAACAAAGTTTTACAAATGTTTTAAATTGTAAAGAAATTTCCACAGATCACATTTCTATTGCAAAAGAAATGCTGATATAATCTGCGAGCTCTTCACAAATGGTCAAAAGTTGTAAATTAAGTAGCAGAAGTTTATTGTCTACGTTTGTACAAGGACATTTCACAGTTTTTTTTGCCCCAAGTTTGGGAGATGAGTGAAACTGGTAAGATAACTCAACACTGCTGGCTCAAATTGTTCTAAAGCTTTGGTTACAATTGGTGAATTGGCATACTGGACAAAGCAGCAGACTTCAATAACACAAAGTAGCTTGATTTTTATCCCAGTGAATTTCTTCATCCAACTTCCTTGACTGTGTTCCAACCATATATTATTATCCTTAATAATGTCACATTGTTTTAATTGACCAGCAAGGAAAATAATTGAAAGTTGAAGTGCAACTATCTTTTCATTTTCTGAACTCCTTTCACATTGCTGAAGTTGCAATGGCATTTTAAGCTTTTTTGTGTGTTTTAGTCAAAGTTTACAACAATTCACTGCGAAAGATTCTGTGAAGCTGTATGAATCAATTCCAAGAATTACCAATACTCAAGTTTATGAATCAGAGACACAGAAATGCACCTTGCAATAAAAGTAATACCTGAGTTATTAAAATAAGCAATTTAAAAAAAAATCAGGATTCAGGTAATTTTTATAAACTAAGTTTCAATTTTACAAGGTGTGACATGACAATGATTGCTTTTTACAAGTTCTGGATCGGTTGAGTACTGAGATTCATTGGAATTTGGAGGCTTCTGAAAACTCAGTTGCCATGCCCAAGGTCTGGAAAATGTTCATCAGTCTTAGTCTGAAAGAAGGAGTCAAAAGCAGCCTCCAACTCTAGCTTTAAAAACCTGTTGGCAACATTTTTAAATCATAAATTATATCAAATGCAAGAACACTCTGGCTGTAATCTGGTTTTCCAGGTTGATACAGGCCAGATGTACAACCCAATATATGTGTTGGGACCCTACAGAAGTCTTCACAATCATGTGAAATGTTCAGGCAATTAGAATGTCTTTTGGGAAATCCCCCTGCTGCCTGTGGCCATCCGAAAACCACTTCAGCTCTTTTAGATCTGGGGACTTCAGCCAGTTCCAATACACTAACCTAAATAATTACCCAGAAAATTCCTAATCTAACTCCTGGATGACTATACAACTTACAGCCAAAATCACTGCACTGAACTCCTGACTCCCTCTACAAACCAACTACAAATTACCCAGACTATCCCATTACCAAACAACTAACACTCAACCCAATCTAACTGGACTCTCACCTACCCGATCCGACTGGCCCATGGTCTACCTAGCCACTTGCTTCCCTACCGACTTATCCACTTGCCACTATACCACCTTACCAACATATCCAGCTACTAATCTACCCACCTGCCATCCTACCAACCTACTCACCTGCCACTCTAAAACTGTGCTGCCACCCAATTCATTTATCTGCTTACATATCCACACTACCCAGTTACCTCACGCACCAATATGCCCCTTTCCTCACTCAGCCATTTACCTACTTACCTCATCATCCATTCAGTAACATTCACATTATACGTTTAAATTTACTTGATGCTTTTAAAAAGTACATGACTTGACATCCCTCTGATACCTCTTCACTATGATGGAGCTCTTTGTGAGGCTATATGCTTCACATTTCTGGAAATGCTAAAGTCAGAAGATTCACCAGAAATGCAGGGCAGTGTCAAGGTACAGTAATGTACAAGTGTAGCGGCAATTTGATGGTTATTGTTGCTTCATGGAAGATTTGACCCTCTGAGCCCTGCCATGGTAACAAAATGTTTTCTCATGGAAACCGGGTTTTTTTCCCTCTCTTACCAGCAAAGAGATATGCCTGGCCCATATTTGACATCAGCTTATGTAGTAGGACTGACACTCATTTCCCTTTAGTGGATCAGCAATTAAAACTCGCTCAAAAAAAAATTCTGACCTTACGTTTGAGGTTCAAATGGAAGGTCCAGGGAAAAGAAAGAGAAATTATGAACTTTTATCCCAAATAATGATGAAGTTAAAACAAAGTTACACAAACTAAAGCTCCCTCTTCTCCAGCTGCTAATTACTCACAAATTAGAGTGGAGAATATTGTCCATTGGATACAATCTAGTGTTGGAAGGCAACATGGAACAACAGGTTTGTGTTTTGTAAGCAGTATTATAATATAAATATTATTAGATGTTCCTTTATCACACTAAACATCAATTTGAATAACAATTTTGACTCATTTATCAATTACTTTGACTAACTGTTACTCAAGATAAAAGAGGGTTTGTTAGCAGAGACTCAGTTGATATGCATAAAGTTGTTTCAACCTCAACAAAAATGAGTACATTTTTATTCTCAGATTGCCATGCTCTTGAAACGTTCAGTAATAAGAATGTTACACTGTATATTTAACTGCATACCATTGTATTAATTGTTTCTCATATTTCTCTATTTTCATTGGCAGAATGGAGATATTGGGATGAATCTTACATTTTCTTTGCTGTCAGTTACATCAAATGTTTGGACCATTTTCCACCTTAGTAGCTAATGATATTTCTCAGTTTATCATATAATCCCGACAGTGAACCCAACAATTCCACACTGATCCTCCAAAGAGCATCCCACCCAGTATCACCCACCTATCCTATCCCTGTAACCCCTTATTTCCCATGGCTAATCCACCTAACCTACACATCCCTGATCACTATGGGCAACTTAGCATAGCCAATCCAACTAATCTATACATCTTTGGGCTGTGGGAGAAAACTGGAACACTCATAGGAAGCCCACATAGACAATAGGAGAATGTGCAAACTTTGCATAGACACTTGCCTGGAATTGAACCGAGGTCCCTGGGGCTTTGCGGCAATAGTGCTAACTACTGAGCCACTGTGCTGTCCCTGTTATCGTATATGCCTTATTAACTATTTCCCTTGCTCTATAACATCCCTCTTATCCGATTCTAGACCCATCTTACCATAAGCCATTCCTATAACAACTTGCCACTCAGTGTTTGTCCACCAAATGATCAGCACCCCTAGTCCCCACACACTGTCTTTAAAGGGCTAATGTGTATCTGAAAAAACATTGCTAAGCTGGTGTTGCTCCTCACCAGCAATGTAATGTCACAGCACCCACAAAGCTATGCTGCTTATGTACAGTTTATCTGTTCTTTGTTACATCGTATCTAAACATCTTCTCTAGGTTACAGTTACCCTGTCCCTAGTGTCTACAATAGACTTGCAGCTTGTCATCATCCGGCAGGTGAACATCGCAGACAAACAACTGGACAATTCCACATGTGAACATTTATTTACAGACAGCAAAGCGAACATGAACAAAACAAAAAGAAGCTGCAGTCTCCCCCATAATGCATACCAAATGCTGGCAACATGGCTAATAATTATTAAGCATTCCATGATGGTCTGCTGCAGCCAGCTACTGGAAGCAGGTGTGAGTCAGCCCACGTCTGCTTTACAATGCCTGATGCATCCCAGCACTATAATGCACAAAGTGAGCTTCCTCCTCCTCACTGTTCTCACCCTCCTCCTTGGAAGACCATTCCCATTCTTCCGATTCCACAGCATCTAACACATCACGTCATTGCCTGCTGTGAGAATGATACAGCACACTCTGTCTGGTCTATCCTGGAGTGTCTCCTTAGATTGGTCCATAGAATCATTCAACTAGTGTTTCATGTCATCTTAGCGTAATCTCCATTCTCTTTCGCTCTTCATATCAACCAAACAAAAAAGTACCCTAAGTGCTTTATTAGTCAACTTATCTATCTATATTGCATAAGCTCAATGTATCTCTGTATCCCTACACTCCTCAGTGTCATATCATTTATTGAATAAATGTACTTAGTGTAAGCTCAATGTATCTCTGTATCTCTACACTCCTCAGTGTCATATCATTTATTGAATAAATGTACTTAGTTCCCCTCACATCACTACAGTTTGAATGATATTTATCACTTTACAGCCCTTCTGATCAGTCTATTGATACCTTACTGCAGTTTGAAGCATTCTTCCTCATTATCAACCATGAGGCAATTTTTGTATCATCAGACAACTTCTGAATTATGATCCTATATTTAATTCTAGATCATTCATACATGCCATGAACATTAAAGAGCCTAGTATGGTGTTTCTAGAAACCTCACTGGAAATTGCCTTCCTGTCATAAAAACATTTGTCCTTTGCTTTTTGCCGCTGAGGTCATTTTGGATCCAGCTTGCCACATTTCCTTGGATTTTGAGTTTTTGCTTTGACCAGTCTGCCAGGAGGAAGCTTCTCAATAGCCACTTGAACTTCCAATGCAATGAACCCAAGTAGTTCTAATCAGTTCCACCACCATGGAAAAACATGTACTGGAATCCAAATTACTAAGGGAGATGCAAAGCATAATGTAGAATTCATGTACCAAATAAATAATCGTTGGAACTTTTCTATTAGTTTTTAAAATCTTGATTGATTGATAAGTTGTGCTGCTCAGCAGATTTCGACTGTTCTTTGACAAATATTTTCAGTGGCAAAGTATTTGGAATTCAAGTGAGAATAACAAAATGTGCAAACATCAGCAACTGACGCAATTTGATTGATTTTTTGAGAACGTGCTAACAATCTAATTGCTTTCTGTTGGGGTCAGTCAATCCTAAAACAATGACAACCTCTGCCTCAAATGAACATCAGAGCACATTGACACTGTCTGAAATACCTGCATTGCTGACTTTTCAATCAGTCATCACAGCAAGTAACTAAAGTCTTTAATCTTCAGTCTACACCATTTTTCAAAGCCCATTTTACTCCTGAAAGAGCACTGTTAGCCTGTATCTACCCTAAACAGTTCCTTACATTTACCCAGGATATGGCAGGGAAAGAAAAACATTGTCACACAATGGGCAGATATTTGGAAGTTCTGGAGTGGAATAGAGGTGGGATGTCCTTTTCCCACTGGATTGGCAGAAGAGGCTACGACAACTGACCATTTCTTCTTGGTCTGATTCTATCATATCAGTTAAAGCAGATAAAGCTGTCTGAAGGAACATACAGCAATGCTGATGGTCAATGGAGGAAGCATTGTTTGAAGAAGGTGCAATCCCTCAGCATACATGCCACTATCTGCTCCCTGATATCTCACACTCACTCTATCTCTGCTACTGTACCCACTTTCCACCAAGGTACATGTCTACCACCCTCACTATTGCCTGCAACATCTTCCCTCACCCACTGTCATCACTCAGCTCCTGACACCATTAACCCTGCATGTCTTCTGTGCTACCTACTTATTCAAGATACTTCTGTGCCTAAATCAAAATATGTATGACCTATAGCATCACTTTCATAGCTCTTAATACCTTTCTCTTTCATGTTCCAAGTGGAAAACAGTCTACAGTGTGGAAGCAGGCCATTTGGCCCATCGAGTTTACAGTGCCCCTTTGAATTGCAATAGGGCAGAATGAGTCAAGGGAGGTGGTGTGCTGCTGAATATTCAGCTGCCCACTCCTTATGATGAAAGGTTTCTGACTCTGTCCACTCTCAACAACACACTGGCCATATGCAACCCCCTGGACTGATATTGGAGACTTTCTTGACTTTCCATGCTGAAACCCTCTGAGTGACAGATGAGTGAAAACCATTGACTTGGCTGATGACTGCTGACTGCTGACAACCATGAGAATCTTCCTGCAACTGTATCGGTGCTAAATGACAAGGCAAAAGAACAGTACTGGGAGTTTGGCAATCTGTCTGACAGACAAGGTACGAAAAGGCAAGGCAAAACATGGCAGTGAGGCTGTGGATATCCAGGTAGGCTTAAAGTGAGGGCTAGGTGAGCAAGCAATCAACCTGGAGATGCAGCCTCACCCAGCTAATGAGCTGACTGTGTGTCCCTGTGTACCCAGCATCAAGATAACCTCTGCTGAACTTCTTACATGATTCTGCCACAAGGGGGCAACTCAATGGCTCAGTGGTTAGCACTGCTGCTGCATAGTGCCAGGGACCCAAGTTCGAATCCAGCCTTTGCAGTAGAGAGTTCTTAGGATTTATTTCAGAGTATAAGTAGAATTGATTATGTATGAATAAAATAATGGAGTTGGAGATACCGATAGGGCTCAAAATCAGTGGAGAAAATGGATTTCAGTCCAAGGATGTGACTATTTAGCTTGGAGTTAGACTGTAACAAATTGTAAAAATCAGTAGGAATGTCATGAGACCTTGTGGTATATTTGTAGCTAATATGCAAATTAACTGGAACTCAACTTGTTATTCCTTGTGTTGTAACATTGAGAAAATTGAAAGAACTTTTAATGTTCGACAACATTGTGGGAAAATTAGCACAATAATTTTTGGAGTTGTCGAGTGTTGCAATTAATCAAACTAATGCTGAATGAATGAATTATTTAAATGTGTTTATTCATATCCAGTGTGAGATGTTAACATCTATAATCGATGGGCAGAAAATAAGTTTGGTTGAACTTAGTAGGACTTCCATAGAAAAAATACAAACAGAACGTTTAGAATTGTTCTTGTATATTAAAATGTCTATTTGTTAAACCTGTGTGACTGAAAGAAGAAAAAAGCTTTGTTTCAACAAACATCAGTGTTGAACATAAATGTTTTGATTTATATTTGATCAGCATGCTTGAATCATGTTATAAATATATTTATGCTAATAGTTATTATTTTTGATGATTAAAAGCAAAAGTGATTTAGAAAATGTCGGCTTGGGTAAATTTTATTCCTATGGCTTTCATTTAAGTATCAGTGTTGAGAAGAGACATTATGGACTGAAATTTGATTTCTTTTACTGGATTAAGGTGATGGTGACTTGGAAGACATATCAAGGTGTAATAATTGTACAGTATTGCTCAGTAATGAAAATTAACCTCTTAGCATGTAAGACCTTGAAGTGTGGTAACTTTGCACGATTTCATCAGAATGAGTAAATAAGCTCCAGCATAATAACATTCATAATAAGAACTTGCAGTAAACTCAAAGTAACAACTTAACTAGAATGCGTGCTTGGAATCGATAAAAATATTTAATGAATAGCAACATACCTCCAGTTATCTGCATGAATTGGTAGATTTTGTCTTTAAGTCTCCTTTTGTTCAGCATCTTTTAGGACACCAATTCAGTTTTTCACTTAAGTGCTTCAGAGCATCTTATGCTAAAGTTGTGTAATTTAAACACAAATTTATTTGTTACAAGATACTAGTTTGGCAATTATATTGATTGAAGAGTTATTACATGCTTAGCACCGCTAACTAGTCAGACAAAATGGAGTTCTGCATATTGTGTATTTCAAAGAAAGAAATGTACTAATGAGAAAGTTGCACGTCATCTGAATTACAATTGGAATTGATTCAAATGCCTTTTTATTGAAAAGATTCCAAATGAAATCGCATTGAATTGTCACACAGCAACCAGGTGGTCTTCCAGCTAGCAGCAAGGATGACATCCCAATTCTCTATTAATCCATCATTTGGTGAACAAAACAAGCTATGTTAGCAAAAGAAGAAACTGTAGTTTAATATATTCCAACTTGAACATCAGCAAAATCAGGATGCAGTGCAAATTGCGTCTCAGCAGCTAGTCGACTAAACCTAACAAGAGGGAGCAGATTGTTTCCCACTCCATATTGATTAGACTATTCAGCATGATTAGCTGAATCCTTGCCAAGCCTGCACACTACGCAACTCACAAATAGCATCCTGTACTTTTCATTGGTTTCACCAAGCAAGACACGTTGACAACTGATGATGCAGAATGAAATGCATTCCTAAAGATATACAGCATTGAAGTTTGTGCATTTCCGCGCTTTGCTTTGAAGAACACTCCATCATATCCTGTCAGAGGAAAAATTAGTTTGAATTTCTTTTGTTTGGACCTCCCTTCATCACTTACATATTCTGAATCAATAGGTTTGTTTTCATTTACATTGGTTGTGATACAATTTATTGTTGAATGCTAATGTCGTGCTGATATTGAAAGACCCTCGTGCTAGTGAATATCAAGGTTTGATGACCCAGTTTCTTGAATGCTGATAAACTAGACTTTTTACTTGTCAGGAAGGTCATGTTATCTTTATATCTCATATACACCTTTTTTTGCCCAAGTGGTGATAATCTTTAATTGGAACTCAGCAACTGCTAGAATCATAGAATCCTTAAAATATGGAAACAGGCCATTCAGTCCCATAATATCCCTCTGAGAAGCATCCCAACCAGACCTACCCACTTACCCTATCCCTGTATTTCCCATGGCTAATCCACATGGTCTGCACATCCTTAGACACTATAGGCTAAATAGCATGGCCAATCTACCTAATCTGCACATCTTTGGACTGTGGATGTGGCTGGAAGAAACCCACACAGACACAGGGAGAACGGATAAACTCCACACAGACAATCACTGAGGGTGGAATCGAACCTTGGTCACTAGCATTGTGAGGCAGCAGTGCTAACCACTGAGCCAATATTTCACCCAAAAAAGACATATTGCTAATATGTTTCTGTCAGGAAAATAGGCAATCCTATTCATGTGACTAGAACCAAACATAGCGCTGGCAATATGAAAGTTAAGTTGATTATGATTATACAGGAAAGGAGATTACAGAGAATTTCCACAGAATTGTACATCAACATGGTCACAAGAAACATTCACAAAATGTTGACTAAATTATTTTGTTTATTAATTTTGCCACTTTAACTCTTGTTGTCTTGAGGGAATATTCATAGTACAGATGCAAGATCCTTTATCCAAACATCTAAAAGCTGAAGAGCTCCAAGGTCCGAAGGTATTTTTGTGAAGTTTTTTCTCATTAACAAGGTTGTTTGGCGAGCAAACAGCTAACCCAAGTCGACACCCACTCGATGCGTGTCACTTAGATGCGACATGGTGGGGGGGGGTCATGGCCATGCACCGACAGGCCTGGGATTTCTCTGTAAACGCCCCCAAGTCGACACCCACATGATGCGTGTCACTCAGGTGTGACATGATGGTTGTGGCCAAGCATTGACAGGCCTGAGGTTCTCTGTGAATGCCCCCAAGTCGACACCCACTCGATCTGTGTCACTCAGATGTGGCATGGGAGGGGCGTGGCCAAGCACGTTCTTAGTTAGAAGTCTGTTTCTTCGGTAAGATTTAAAAAAATGTCACCATTAAACTGTCACATTCTAAAAACCGAAAAATTCCAAATTCCAGAAAACAGCTGGTCCTCAGCATTTCGGGTAAAGGATCTTGTACCTGTAGTAGCAGTGGCAAAGGTTTTACTGCATTTTCACAAGCAGTGTTTCTTTCTCTGCTCATAAAATGTAACATGTGTGTTACAAGTCAATGGTACAAGAAAATTGTAAGTTGCGATCCATATTTTAAAATACCAACTAGCATGGATAGCGCATATATAAATGGGTAAAATAATTGTTAATACCGTAGTACAAAATAACATAATGGAGAATTGGTTTCCTGTTTGTATTCTTTCTAAATGCAATTAAAAAAAACTATTCTCCCTGTATATATTCTCCTGAAGGTATAGATTGTGTGTCCATTTATAATTCTTTCTTTTGCTGTTGATGTGTGCTTGGGAATTTTCTTTGATTTTCACATAGGTACTAACTGTTCGAATTCATTAATGTTAGAAGAGGCATACATTAACCTTTTCTTAATCATATCA
The DNA here is from genome assembly GCF_004010195.1 of Chiloscyllium plagiosum. NCBI lineage: Eukaryota > Metazoa > Chordata > Chondrichthyes > Orectolobiformes > Hemiscylliidae > Chiloscyllium > Chiloscyllium plagiosum. The sequence goes on along the minus strand of NC_057724.1, from coordinate 33,051,012 downwards.
AACAGTATATCTTGAGAAATTGTGATTGTTTAGAGTCTATGAGTTTGATCATGTGAACCACATCAGATTTAACAGGTTTAAAAATGTAATTATGCCCTCAGAGAGGTAACCAGCACTTCAGCAGTGATGGAATATCAGAAAATTTGGACAAGGCCAAATTACAATGGAAGCAACACTCAACCATTTATAAAATATCAATTATTTTCTATATATTCAGTAATAGTTTCAATTTAGTGACAAATAGGACACTGACATAAATGAATTCCTCCAAGTTGCTGCTAATTTCTTTTGAAGCAGTTTACTATCTGATCAGAACTGTAAAATAATGAGATCTTACACAACATGCTGTAATGGTTTCCTTCAGATCTAAGTATATTGTTGATGAGACTAAAAATAACCTGAAATGTATAATGTGAAATAGAGCTAGTACTATTAATTAGAACCTGAGTTACGTTAAAATTCACAGCCAAACCATCAGTTCAATTTAACTGTACCCAAAAATGATCATTTCTGAATGTCACCATTGCTTTGAAGAGAGCCTTCTTGAAGATGAAACTCTCAGACAAAGGAAATCCACACCCAAAAATGGCAATAGATTTATAACAAAATAGGATTAATTCCATTACCGTGTTCCTGTTTAGCAATTCTCCATACTGGGCATATAGCATAATTTGTAAGATTATCTGAATTGCATGATTTAATATATTGTGATTTAAAAACAAATTGCTGAATGTTGTATATCTTCAGATATTTAATAGAGCCATATTTTACATGGAGTTACATAAAGGCCTTGTACAATCTTAAAATGTTACTTCAGTCGCTAACATGCTCTTTGTAGAACTTTGTGACCATACAGAGCGAGAATGAGATTGTGTTTTATCTGTATGGTTAAGTGTACATAGAAAGCAATGAAAATAAATAAAGTGTTAGACATGAGTTAATGGTGTGAGTTATAGATCTCATGTGATACTGTTGACATTGCATGCATGAAGCTACCTCTGACATAAGTTTTGGCTGACCTCCGTATTGCAGGATAGATGTAGGTTTCTTGAATACTCCGTAAAGACCTGATATCCTGAACTGGGAGTGCTTATCTACCTAGGAGTTTATTTGTCTGTGAGGATAAAGAAGAGTTGTAGGAAATAGTTTCAGGATAAGGGAGAACTTTGTTCAGTATTCGATGCAAAAATTTTATAAACGGTTTTAAATTCAATTTATCAGAAGATATAAAGAAATATAAATCAATTCATTTTTGAGAGAGTATGTAATAGAATTGTTGAACAGATTACCAGCAGAGTTGATATTACAGAAAACAATAGCAAATTCTAAATAAGGATGGAATGAATCACTAGTCGGTAAGGAGATTGCAGCTCTATGACTCTATGATTCTGGAATCATAGAAATCTGGTTGAATATTTAAAATTTAAGTTCAATGGAAACATTGCAACTGTTTTAATGTACATGGAGATGGTTTTCTCTTCTTTCTTGTTCAGTTTCCCGCCCAAAGACAGGTCCAACTCTCACCACCATGATCTCTAGCACAGGGTGGGTAATTAGGCAGGACCTGAATCAATCTGTGAGTAGGGGGGATTGAACCTGGTGCTGTTGGTTCTCAGCTGATCTACATCAATGGTTTAGCCTACTTAAGCAACCAACCATGCAATCCTCACACCTGGAGACTGAGTTGTTGTAGCAACATGCATGTATATATGCATACTATAGCTTGGATAGTGATGGCAGAGAACAGCATCTTGGTTAAGTCCCTCAAAATGATCTCTGTAGCAAGCACAATGTGTATCCCTATCTGTGATGAGCCCCCTTCTATGCTTAGCTCATGGTGTGAATGGCCTTTGAGTGCTTGGACAATGGGTCATCTTGATTGATTTTGTGTTACAGAATGTTCAACAAAATACATAAAAGAAACGCTATGTAATATGCTGTAAGGTATTTTGGGAAGTAAATTAGGACTAAAAATGTCCGAGTAATCACAACCACATCCTAACCTTCATTAATTGAAAATATGTTTTGTCTACAACATCAGAAGCTTTTGTCAGGGTAAACACCTGAGTTGGGAAATGTGGTACTACCTTGTTCCATGTAAAAATTGTGCTAGTAAATGATTCAGAATTCTTCTGCAATTTCATTTTTAAATGTTTTTATCTTTATCCACATGGAAGTCAATACATATTTGTTTCTAATAATAGCTGACCTTTACCAGTACAAAATCAACCAGGATGCAAAGGAAGGATTAGTGTCGGAAGGATTAGCATTTTTAAAATGAAGGTAACATGCTTATTAAAAATTTGAGATGAGTATCAATGCTTTCTTTTTAAATTATTTTAATTACTCTATAGCTGCTTAACTGAAAACTACTGGCTATATGCTAATGAGGATAGATTCTCATAGCTTTTAATAATACAAACTCTATCCTTCAGAGACAGAAAATGAAAGTAAAATGGCAGTCAGTTCTTAACTGGGAAAGGTTGTCAATGCAGTCTTTCAAATGGGATAACATCAGGCAATGAGCAACTGATAAGCCTGATATGGTTTGAAATGATTCTCATTGTCAGGCCAGCAGCATCTGGTTGGTGACCAGCCATCTGCAAGGAGGAGGCATCTGAATGTCAACCCTTGCCTACAAGCTCCTGCTTCCCCATTCTGACTCATTCACTGCAACCCCATCCCACCATTATTCATTTGAGTCCAGTGAAAATTCCTGGTAGTCCTGAGAGTATAGGTGAAGCAGCCACTGTTTCTTGTGGCTGTGTTGACCTTGAGAGCTGCCAGATTCTGATTCACTAGAAGATCTTGTTAGAGTTGGGGTAGAATTCCAGCTCCTCAGTACTTCATCCAGCCTTTACCGTGTTACATCTGTGAATTGGATTCTTTCTGTCCTGTTAGCTCACTGCCAACTTTCCTTCCAAGTCAAGGCTGAGGGTCAAGCCGTCTTTCCCCAGACATACCCACTCCTCTTCCCCATTGTCTGATTATAATTATACCTGTAGCATAAGAGCAGCCAAGGACATTGGGTTGATATTAATGGCTTGATGGATCTTGATGTCAGTGAATAGAATATGGAGGTAAGGTTTTTTTTTAAATTGCTGCTTGCATATCTTTTTCAGATCCAATATTTTTGCCAATGCTACTTGAATTTTGAGAATACATCAACAACCTGTACTAAGTATCACTTGTCTTTCATGCTGACTTAATTGTGAAACTGTCATAACTATTCTAATTTTGTACTTCCAATTGTGAGGAACGGATACATATCAATATCAATCAAAAAGACGGTTCAGTAAAATGGAGGGTAAAACAAACTTTCCAAAAATAATGATAGAGGAAAGGAATGGAGGGTAGTGAAAACGGAAATTGATGGCAAGAAAGAAAAGCCACGTGGGTGAAAATCGATGTAAGAGAAAAGGGATAGGAAAGGGAGGGCAAGGAAATAGGGTAGGAACAGTGCTTTGAGGAGACATGCCAGAAATTAAATCCACATTTTTGGTTGGAGAGTTGGGGACAGGGCGTTCGTTGTTGTGTTTATGAGGGGGAAGTACCAAAATACCAGCATGAAAAGGAAAGGCAAAAGTATCAGTACAAATGCTCAGGGATCAATGCACACAACTGAGTTGAACAAAAATGCAAGAACAGTATCAGCCTTGGATAATCCAGAAGATATAAAACAGTCCTTTTAGCAATGCTTCACATGTTAGTCTTCTGGATGGTCACTGAAATATGTCAGGTTTTACATATTCCTGGTGGGGAAGAATCATAAATGTTGCCAGCTTGCCTGGAAAGTCAAGAAAATTAATAAAGAAACCTAGGCTGCTGAAATGTTACTACTTGTAGAACCAACAGAGACAGGAGTGTGACATTTAGCAAAAACAAATTGATGGAGAAACTTACTGCAGATGCAGGAATCTGAAACCAAAAGAGAAAATGCTGGAAAATCGCAGCCGGTCTGGCAGCATCTGTAAGGAGAGAAAAGAGCTTTGACAAAGGGTCAGTTAGACTCGAAACGTCAGCTCTTTTCTCTCCTTACAGTTCTGCCAGACCTGCTGAGATTTTACAGCATTTGCTCTTTGGGTGCTGGAGAAACTTAACAGGTCTGGCAGCATCTGTGAATGGAAAACAGTTAGAACTTTTGAGAACCGCTCTGAAGAAGGGTCTTTGGACTTGAAATGTTAACTCCATTTTCTCTCCACAGACACTGTCAGACTTGCTCAGTTTTTCGAGTAATTTCTGTTTGTGTATGCTTCTGAACTCGAGTATCCACAGTTCTTTGGTTTTATTTGAGATAAGGATGCATTTATCCCAAACTCAAAGGGCAATATTATATGAGGGACAATTGGAGAAAACATTGTCCATAAAATGAATAGTGATACGTGAATAAAATGATA
>NC_057724.1:33015926-33046115 GCF_004010195.1 Chiloscyllium plagiosum | reverse complement strand
CTCTCTGCACCTATTGGATCTACCCTTTAAGAATTTCATAAATTGCATGCGGTTGCCTCTTATTCCTTTAACTTCCAGTCTGCTGAATTTCTACTCATCGGATAATCCTATCATCTCAGTAATTTAGTGAACCTTTGCTGCACTCCTGCGTTGTCAAGTATATCCTTTCTTAGACACAGGGACTAGAAGCACCTGTGCTACTCCCAGCATATTCTCACCAGTATTCTATATGGCTCATTGGTTCTGCAGGCTAGAAATTAAAGACCATTATTCCTGAAATAATTTTAACAAAAGTTATAAAATGTTTACTAAAGTACACAAAGTCCAAAATTTGCCTCAGGAGGGTTCTGAGGAAGGGTCACTTAACCTGAAACATTAATTCTCCACAGATGTTGCCTGACCTACTAAGCATTTTGTGTAATTTCTGTTTTAGTTTCCAAAATCACCTGTTGGGCTAATAACAGAAACCTTGTCCACGTTTCTTTTATGAGAAACTATTATTTACTGCAAAAAATGGATTCTATCAGTGGTATCCAACCATGAAATTTCAACATATAATATTTGTTAAACTCTCAACCCTTTCTAAAACTTCCCCAGTACACACGTATAGGCAAACAATAAAACACGGTTTGGTTATGGGTGGAAGGAATCATAAAACCTGGAGCAATAGTTCAAGAGCCTCAGTCCACAGCAGTGGCTGAGATGATCTCATTGCTTGCTAGAATTTTCTTTCCTTCAGACTTCTTTCTTCCAGTTATCTTCTTTGTTGGAGGTACAAGCAATTAGTACACAAATACAAAATTCCTTAATTACTGGTTTCAGGTCACAGCTTGAGGGAAATTAAACTGGTTTTCTTCAGGCTTAGATATTTTACAAGAGTGAAAGACACACCATCTGGCCCTTGCTATAGTTTGAAGGCTTCTGCCAGTATTATACACACCCACAAGCTGTTCAGCTACCCAGGAATCAATCAGATATTTGTTGTCAGAATGGTGGCTTTTGTCATCCATAGCTGGTCACATCTCAATTTTTTTTCTTTTTATTGCAACAGTAGCAGGAGCAGACTGACAGCCAGCACAGAGTCAATACCCTAAACTGAAGAGATTCTAAATCTCCTGGTTAGATATTTTTTTCCCTGGAAAAAGGGAAAAGAAAAGAAACTCAAAACACACAAGCCAACAGAAGCAGGAATTCATCTGGTTAGATTTTTTTTTGTTCCCTACACTACTGCCTAACAGCAGTAGTGCTTATATTTTCCCCAGCAGCCATGTTGTGCGTGTGTGCAGGTGTGAGACACAGTGAAAGACAACAGGTGTACAAATATTTATTTAATTCCCACCATCAGGAAGAAAAGGAACATCAGAGTGGCCAGTGACAAACAATGCCTTTCTCATCAAAGGGCAATGTTGCGTGATCAGAAAAGGGGAGGGCAGGGATTTAATCAAAATTGAGCTGGAGAGGGAAATAAAACACCTGGTCACAACTCTACAAAGCAATCAACAACCTGTTGTCAGCTGAATCACATGTTGTACACATCATCTGGTACATCTGCAAACAGTTTCCCCCACTGCCTGAACAAATCAACAGTGTAAACATGACTTGCAATGAGCTTCAGTAAAATGATTTTTATAAGTTCAGGAATTCCTTCCACTATTGATTGATTTAAAATTATCCTTTTCCCATCTCATTCCATAATAAAAATAAACAGAAGAATAAAAAGCTACAGTGTTTACATCAAATTAAACAATAGTTCTTTGCTCTGTACTCAAATCCTCTTCCAACATGCCTTCTGAATTGTTTACCACATTTATGTAAAGCATACAATTAGTTAACATAAAAATATTATTACGTATTTGCAGTCTGGGGATTTTTTTTTCCCTTAAAAATAGAGAAGAAATCAGCCTTTGAAGTTTGAAGGTTAAGGAGACTAACAGAAAACTAAATATACCAGCAACCCAAATGTTCCCACAGTATAGAAGACTGAAAGAAATAAGATTTCTTCATAAGTTTTCAATATTTCCAAGTTGGCTAAGTTTGTGCAGTCAGCTAGCTATTTAATAGGCTATTTTGACTTTGAATGGCCACTGGGAGTTAGCCCGGTTTTGAACCAAGAGAAAATGTGCCTAATTTTAACAATAAAATAAGGGCTGCATTCAGGAAGAGTGCAGTGCTGACTAAACAAGTCCTGAAACATATTTCAAACATTATGATTAGAAAGGGAACACAAAATATAGTGCTGAATGCACAAAACGATGATACAAAATCCACCAGCATGAATAAGATGGCTGCAAGCTTCCCTGTCATTGTTCAAGGTTTTTATGCAATGGATGCAGCTCTCCTTGATAGACCAAGCAATTGCAGAACTATGTAGGCAAACTGTGAATATACTAAAAATCTAGATTAGAGTGGTGCTGGAAAGGCACAGCAGGTCAGGCAGCAACCGAGGAGCATGAAAATCACCATTTCGGGCAGAAGCCTTTCATCAGGAATGATGCTCATTACTGATGAAGGGATTTTGCCTGAAACATCGATTTTCCTGCTCCTCGGATGCTGCCTGACCTGCTATGCTTTTCTAGCACCACTCTAATCTAGACTCTGATCTCCAGTATCTGCAGTCCTCACTTTGGCCTTGTGAATATACTCACATCAGTCAATAGTTGCAAGCTGGTGGTGGAATAGGATGCTCCAGCTGGACCTTGTCCACTATGCCCGCTCTTCTTCGTTTCTTCTTTCTCTTCTCTTTTCCTTCCTCCTAGGGTTTCTGTTTACTCCGTCACCTGCTTTTTTTCCCTTTGACTCCTGGCCTTAGGCAACCTCTGGCGAGGAGCGATGATCCCTGGCCTCCGCAATGTATCCCAGCCTGGCGCAGTGGTCTCCCGTGGCAGTTTTCTGGTATGGCATGGCATCCTCCTGGACTCCCAAAGCATGGTGTCCTCTGGACCTGGTGCAATGGATTCCCCACATTGGCGTGGTGACCTCCCAGTCTGGCCAGCAGTCTCCTCCTGTAGAGACCTCCCAGCATGGCATAGCGACCTCCCAGCCTGACGCAACAGTCTCCCATTGTGGCACAGTAACCTTCTGGCCTGGTGCAGCAGCCTGTACCAATAGCAATCTCCAAATGAGGCGTGTCACCAGTGCAATGTGGAGCCAGGGCCCGGTGCAGACTGGAAGCTAAGAGCCCACATGATCTACCGTACTGAACCCTTTTCTGTAATGCTGAACATTTTATTTCTTTAACAAATCTTTTAACAAAAGAAACTGTGCCTAGGTACTTTTGTACCTAGGTTGGTGCTATAATTGGCAACATATTAACTTTCCACTCTGCTCATTGAGTATACGTGACAATAAAGGCGATTCTATTCCATAGTGAGGAATTATATAGAATGAATACCTGCGGCTCTTCTGGCAAACTGGATCCATGACTGGCTTATAAATAGGAGGCAAGGGTAGTGGTGGAGGGATATTTTTGTAATTGAAAGTCTGTAACCAATTGTGTGCCACAAGAACTGGTGTTAGGAGCCTTATTGATGTTTTGTGCATTAACAACTTGGATGTGAATATGGAAGGTTAATTAGTAAGCTTGCAGATGATACGAAATTTGGTGGTGTTGTTGAGAGTGAGAAGGATGGTGTCAGGCGACAGTCTGTAAAAATTTGGACAGAGCAATAGCAGCTAGAATTTGATCTTGATAAGAGGTGATGCATTTTGAGACGTCTAATAAGGGAAGGATATATGTAGTGAATGGTAGCTCCTTAGGGAGTATTGAGGATCAAAGGGATCTTGTATACAAGTCCACAGATTCCTGAAGGTGTCAACGCAGGTAGACAGGGTGGTGAAAAACGCAATGCGATGTTTGCCTTCATAAGCCTGGGATGTGGAATATAGGAGCAACGATGTCTTGTTATAAGTTTACAAAACATGACTTAGGCCACAGGTGGAATACTGTGGGCAGTTCTGGCTGCCACACTATCAAAAGGATGTGATAGCACTGGAGAGGGTGCCCAAGCTATTGCCAGAGATGACTAATCTTAGTTATGAGGAGAAACTGGATAGAGGAGGTGGGGGCTTGGGGGAGAGTACCATTGTTTTAGAGCAGAAATTTCAGGAAATAATGAGTAACTTATGCCACTCCTTTATTGGGTCTTTATCATTGCTTCACTGAAGCATGTGCCACAAAGGTTTGACAACAAAGAACCATACCAGTCATCACCAGCTGTATCTCAATTATAGAATAACATAGATTCAATCTGAATGAGCAGGCTGATACTTCAGTTGCAAATCTGTGCATATGTGGGATAGGACATTCTGTGAGATAGTGGGTAGGACAGGATTTGCTTCCTTTCCTTCACTGCCACAGCTCTGCCTCATCATTAGAGTGTTTGGACTCAAAGCAAGATGCAACTTGATGGACAAGTTCTTGTCATGGCTCTAGCCCTAATTGAACCCAATGCTTCTTGTTGCATTTAAGTCAGTCTTTATGTTGCTGCCACTTAATGTTCAATAATTATGGTGTTGGAGATCTGTGAGCAGCCTGTGATATGTATTTATTCCAGATGGTTGCTCCTGATGCCTCATTAATCCACACCTGGCACATACACAATCAATAGGGAAATAGCTCATCTCATAAATATTTCATAAATCAATTTTAAAACACTGGGCTTCTGAAGGACTTTATAAGGCATTAAATACATGTAAGTTCTTGCAGTTATTAATTTCATAATCAAGTCTTCCACATTCATTAAAAACTGATAAGTAATGAACAAGGCAAGTAATAAATAAATTATACTTTCAGAAAACATGAAGAAAATATAAATTCAAGTAGAAAATACTGTTAAGTACTTAGGATGTCAATGTGGTCAGCAACATGAAATGTTAACCCTTACTTTCACTTCATTGATGCTGCCTGACTGAAAGGACATTTCCAGCATTTTCTGTTCTTCTTTTAGATTTCCAGCATCTTGCTTTGGTGTGAACACAACATACTCTGGCTAAAATAATACACTTCATATAATTAGAAACTGTTAGAAACTGCTTATAATTGTCCAGTTGGAACTTTTGTGGCTCTTTCAGAACCATGAATAAATGGCTAAGGGTACATGGAAAACTGAAAAATGACTTTTGTCACCCATAGGAACAGCATCAAGCACATACAGCTGGTCACACTGCACACAGACTGCTCTTGCTGTTATCAGTTGAGCATTTTCCAGTTAGAAAAGTAAGGCAACAGCTTGAAGTAGCCAGGATTGCTGAGTGTTAAGGCAGGCCTTGTTTGTTAAGTCAGGAGGCTGCTGTGGCATAGTGGCAATGCAACTTGATGAATAATCCAGGATCCCTCATATTCTGGAATAATGGGTTCAAATCCCATCATGATAGATTTTGAATTTAAAAAACTGGAATTACAAGCTAGTCTAATAGTGACCATATAAAGATTGTCATAAAACCCTAGTTGGTTCACATGTGTTCTTTAGGGAAGGAAAATTACCATCCTTACATAGTTTGGCCTATATGTAACTACAGACTGACTCTTAACTGCCCTCTGAAATGAGCCAGCAAGCCATTTAGGTCCAGGGCAATCAAGGATGGACAATAATTGTTGGCCCAGCCAGAGATGCCTATATCTCCTGAATGCATTTTTCAAAAATATTAGGAGCTCTAGACCTCACCCTTTGGCCTCCCCACACCACTGTGCCTGACCCATTCTAACGCCTACCCTGGCAACCATGCTTTGCCTTAACATGTTCCATGCCAACTCATCAAGTATTTGCCATCTTAGGATCCATTCTGAGATGGAATAAAAAAATCTTTTAAATGGCTATTATAGACTTCACTAGAAATAATAAATACGGTCTTTCAATCCTTGGCACTTTGATTCTGTCACTTTGACTTACTACAATGCTTATTCTGGATACTTCTAATCAGTTTTCCAGTAAATTATAAATGCACAATTGGATAATCGGGGAACACAATGGTCTAAATAATGGTTTTTGTCTCTAAGATTGTCATTGAAATTCAGGTGAGCCCATCATAATTCTATCAGTGCTCTTGCAGAATTGATATAATGTTGCAGCACAGAAATGGGACATTTAATACCACTATATGAAGCATTTAAGACTGAAAAGATTGATGTTAGAATAATCCCACTTGCCAGATCATTCCAAATGTCCTTTAATAATTCTATCTTTTGGGCAGTTATCTTGTTCTCTTCAAAAAATAATTTGTAGACTTTATTCCAACAATAATAGAGAATTTCACATTGTAAATAACGGCAATTTTCCAAAGGGTTCTTTTTGCTAATGTTTTACATTTATCACCTCTTGCAAACTAGCAGAATATTGTTTAGTTTATCCCAGCCCTTCCTAATCTTGAAGGGTTCTAACAAGTCAGCGACTTTAGTGTTCTTATGTACCAGTTGCTGAAAGCAAATACAGGAATTTCATAGATCTCTACACACACACTCCAAAAGATGACACCTTTTAATCTCTAACCCAAGTTCTCTAATGATGGATTTGCTTTGAGTATATCAGAATGTCTTATAGGTAAGAGAATAGATACTTATAGAAAAAGCCTGAGAGACAAATGTCTGATGTTGACCTAACCTCTCCACTTTTGTATCAGAAAAGAACAACTAGAATTATTTAATTCTGAGAATGTCCTGACACCCTAACAGTTATTCTAAAAACACTGGTTAAAAAAATTAAGCATATTTATTACCTTGAAACTCTACGGTGATGCTAAATTGCTTTTCAATCTTTGATGTTGCTGTTATTATATGTTGGCAATTATTTAAGTGTATGATAATTTATCAAATTTCTTAGAATTAACAAAATGCAAGTTTCATCTATTAATTTAGTGAAGTCAAAATAAATCTCATGACACGATTCAATAAGATTTTAGTTCTCAGAAAGTTTTCATCCCAATTTTTCATCTTTAATAATGCAAAAATTATTTCATTTGAGTTCTTGTGTTTCTTGCTGTTTTAATATTTTAGTCTGATTATTAATTCAGAAAGGCTGGTCTGATTCTGTTTACCTTATTCTACACTATTTGAAATAACTTACAGCTGGGTAACTGGTGCACAGTTTAGCTTCATCAAGTGTAATACTGGTACTAATTTGTTTCAGATGTGCTTTAAAAAAAACTTCACTTTCTGAATAGTTTCCTGTCTGGTTATATTTCAATGATGGTCTAGAACCGACAGGATATTTCTTCTTCAGTTCTATGTGTGAAGGCTAACAGTGCCTCAATTTTTACCATGTGTAGCCATGATGTGGATGTGCTGCTGTTCGAGTGGGATGGACAAGATCAGAAGCCATCTGGCACAGGGTTATGGTCCAACAGATTTATTTGAAATAGACTTCACCTGACGAAGAGGCAGTGCTCCAAAAACTTGTGATTTCAAATGAAGCATAAGAAGCATGTCTGAAATCCAGCCCCATCAGAACAGCAACTAAACTCCATGCTGTTGCCATCAAATTGATCCACACTAGCCTCCCAGTCTAGCCATCCCTTCCCCCATGAACAATTCCCCTCAAGAATCTGAGTTACTATGGCAACATACACTTATGCATACATGTTCCAACTTGGTGCTATATATCCTGACCATAGAGATTCCAATCTCTTTCCAACATATGGCTGCCTCCAGGAATTTCTCCCATGTCTACTACATTTGGAAAGATTTACAAATTGACATTCAACTTGCTTTGCTGAATTATGAACATATCTTCCCTGGCCATGAAACTCTGGAATGTGACTTGAACCCAGTTTTTTCCTGATTCAGAGGCAGGTTTACAACTACTGCACCACACCTCCATGAGGATATTTTATGGTTTAGCTAATGTTAACTGCACCAGTGCAATGCACAAGTGTACTTGATTTGGAGCCTTGATATTCATTTTGATTTAAGCTGAAAAGAAATGTATCTGATTCTCAGAATATGATTGAGTTAATAAGGGACATAATACATCAAGACAGAGATCTTTACAAGACAAAGTAAATTCATTCAGCACATTATTATTGTGTTGGCTAACTGATACAGCAAGCCAAATTGAGTCATGCTGTCATTTCATATTCATTTACCTTTGTTTGCTTCAAATATTTATCAGTCTTTCCTTGCAAGATTGTCTCTTCTTCAACTAATCAATAGTGGCTTTAAAAATACAAAGCTAAATTGAGACTAACCATGTATGTAAACTGCTTACAGTGCAAATGACTGGTATTAAAATATGACAGTGATATGGATGAAAGCCAATCTTACAATCATTACAAAATGATAATAGTAAAGACAACTGGGGAGGCACAGTGGCTCATTGGTTTGCAATGCTGCCTCACAGTGCCAGGGACCTGGGTTCATTTCAAGTGTTGGGTGACTGTGCAAACTCCACATAGACATTCTCCCTGTGTCTGTGTGGGTTTCCTCCCACATTCCAAAGATGTGTAGGTTAGGTGAATTGACCACGCTAAATAGCCCATTGTGTTCAGGGATATGTAGGTTAGGTATGTTAGTCAGGGGTAAATATAGGATAGGGGAATGGATCTGGATTACGATGTGGAGGGTGGGCATGCACTTGTTGGGCTGAAGGGCCTGTTTCCATGCTGTAGGAATTCTGTCCAAAAGGATGGAATTTATTCTGAAAAATGGATTTACAAGAAAAGAATATGCATACTGTCATTCACATTATGTGATTGATGTGGTGTGAAGGAATTTGTATGCTTTATGCATTACTTAGCTCAGCAGGATATGAACAATTGTCCAAGAAGCTGAAAGTATTGCTGCAGAAATATTCATGTTAAAAGAAAGTGCTTGTGTGCTTTTATTATACGTGACATTTATGATATTTTATTTCTCATTTTAAAACCTATCTTATTGTAGCAAAGCTCGACTCAACTCCTTAAAAGGGGAAAAGGTTTTGATGGAATGATCAGAGAAGGACAAAGTAGGATAAACGATAGTATCTTTCTAGAAGGTCAATCCAAGATTGATGGAATTCACCTTTTGTCAAACTGGAGCTGGAATAATATCATCTTTAAACCATGGATTTATGCACATTTCAGGGAAAATGGAACGAACATTCTACACTTACACTCTGTGGCACATTTCTAACTATAACCCAATGACCTGTTACAATGATTCTAACCCACCAAGAAGGTTAATTGTGCAAAATGTGTACTTTTGAACTTGAGAAAACTGAGCAGAAATTCAGCTGTGTTCACTGTTTAGTTTGTTTAAGAATCCTAGATGGCTGCTTGTATTTAGTGAGGGAGAAATAAGAACCAATAATGATCATAAAATATAAATTGAAACAGAAAATGCTCAGTAGGTCAGACAGTATATCTAGGAGAAAAAAAAACAGAGTTAACACCTGAAATTTAGCATCCTCACTTCCCCAACTGGGGAGCAGGTTGGTAGAGAAAGGACTTGCGAAATCAGGTGGGATGGCAGGCTGTTTATTGCCTACTGGCCTCCACTTTATCAATGAAGGGGAAGGTATCAGGCAGCCAAACCTCCCCGGCCAATTGTTGATTATTTAAGGACTTCCTTCCAATGCTACTTGTATTTTATCAATGGTGGTGAGGGTGACCTGTGATGAGAGGGTATGGGGTGCTCCTCATCTTGATGCCTTTTGACTAATTGAGGACAGGCCCGAATGGTAATTGCTGTTTTTGCTTGTTCTTACCACCTGCTCAGTGTCCCAATTATGGTCCCACAGCCCTCGCCCAGCCTTATCCCTGGCATCACCACAACCCATATGGGTAATTGCTTCGATGTTGTTCCTTGAATCATTGCTCAGGATGGAGTGGGTAGCTAGATGGATTGGTGTTAGAGTGGGAGCTGTAAACAATTATTTTATTCTTCCTAATGCTTGAGCAAGAAAAAGTCATATACTTTTAAATAGTCAGAGACTAAGAACTCAGGATATGAATGTAGAGGGAAAAATACCATTTATAATATATGCCAGGTGCATGCAATTGCCATGGGCTGGATTGGTAAGAGGCTTTGGAGACTGAGCTAGTTGATGACTGACAGTTGAACACACCAAGGTCTGCCTATCAGATTCAACCAAATCACTCAACTTCCCATTCCCCACAACACATTAGCTAACATTATAAACAACTCTCTCTCTTTTAGTATTGTCCCTTTCTCTATGAAATCTGCCATCAGAAACATTCCCCTGAAAAGATCAACCCCTGATCAAACTACTATTTTGCTGTTTCCCGTGTTCATTCCAATCTTCCATGGGTTGGATTGAAACAAGTATTACATGGATCTGTTAGCTAATGACTGATAGTTAACTGCCATTGTCTACCAATCAGAGTCAACTTGCCTAATTTAAATTTTAAACAATGCAAATAGTTGTTAATCATCATCTTACTAATCAAATCCATTTACCAACCAAGTCTATTTCAATGGGATCAACTCTTAAAAAAAATTCTTCCTTAATCAACATGTTCAGAGATGTTACTATACACCTCTGGAGCAGGTGGGACTTGAATCCAGGCCTCCTAGTACCAAATGTAAGGACACTATCTCTACACCACAAAAGACCTCAAGCAGTGTGCAAACATGCAATGTTGAGTTAAACATTTCCTAAAATTACACAAAGGCATCATTTGTTCTCTTTTTAAAAATTTTTATATCAAGAAGTACTCTTATGCGTAACTGAATACTTTTTTCCCCTCCCAATCACCAAATCAGTTGTGATATATTTTTCAATCCATAGCCAACACCAGTAAATTACCTATGTTTTCAAACACAATGGGATCAAATCCAATGCATTAATCTAATCCACATGATAGCCATCTAACCCACTGAGTTAATCAGTCACCCAATTGTATTTATAAGCAATCATTAATGTAATATTCAGTCCAGCTAGAACAGTCTTTCTAACAGATCATGGACAATTTAGATCATCATTATCTCTATCCAACCTGTGCAAAAAGAAGGTAAATGATCACATTTAGTACTTCCAAGATAACAAGACCAAGATAACAAGATAATTTGTCACTCAGTGTGAAAGGCAAGCCAGTAAGAACTCTAAAATAACAATGCCATGATTCTGCTGTTAATAACTATGATAAGGCTTTCGACTTTCATCATTATTAAAATGCAAATTAGACAGCAGCTTCCAGTGACCTTATAAGTACAATCAAACACAGAAATCAGGATGTGCTGTCTATGTTACCCTGTTCCTCTTAAATCTTCAATATCAAAGTATCTCAGCAGACTTGGCATAGGAACTATGAAAGATTGTACTTATGTGACAGATATACGCTAAATGCGGCAGAAAAAGATATGGAGTACCATTCCCACCTGAATACATTAAATCTTAATTGCTACCAAACAATTTCTTTGGCACTTGAAATTAACTTTATTTTACTTTATCAGTTTTTTTTTAAATCCTTTTCCTTGTGTCCTTTATCTTTTTGTCTTAATATTACCCCTTTTCTTCGTTGCACTTTCTTTACATGATTTGGCTTGGAATTAACTCATCTATATTTTATGTTCAGACTCAGTTTAGTGAATGGTGGATTTTTAAAATGGGAACTTCTCTAATAATTTTTCAATCTGATTAATTGAGGCGTTGCACAGTCCCCTGCAGATGCCAGATCAAAAAGGCTTTCTGATCACCACAGGTTCCAGGTAAATGCAGAGATGTATATTTATACACAATCAAAAGTTTGAGTTCATTACAATCTACTTTATTTATGCTGACCTTTATTTTGAAAGATAACTTGACAAAGATTATTAAAGAATCCAAATAACATTAGTCTTCAATGTCTGACCTTATCAAACCTACTCTTGACCTGTTACTTTTCCAGCTTGTTATAAAGCACTTATTTAACCAAATATTAGAGGCTTAGACAATGAATTCCATGTACCTATTTTCAGAAGGAGAAATAATGTTTCAACAGATACTCTCCTTCAGAGGTTCACTGACTTCCTTATCCAGTTCTGTAGTCCCAGTGGTGACTGATATTCTAGCCAAGGCTAGAATCCTATACAGGATTCCTACAATCCAGTTTAAAATAAAATAATTATTGCTTTATTTTCAGACAGTTACTGCAAGCTAATTTTCTCAAATTAGAAGCTTGACAAAGTCATGCAAATATATTTCCTGAGTTGTTGATTTCCAAAGCCTTAAGATAGACTGTGGCCCATGTCTACATTGATGTAGGACAAATGTCTCCACAATATCCTGACTGATCCCTGAGCCTGGTTGGATGTGACCTACAGGATTGGCTGTCACCCTGATGGCAAGCTCATTGGGAGGATTAAGCATGTGGCTGACTGTGAGCAAGACTCTGAACTGAGATTGGATGAAGCCCTTGACTGAATGTGGTAGCACCTCGAACCAGCAACAATCTCCCTTCACTCCACGAAAGACTTGCCCCTTTGATTTTTCAGACCTAGTCATTAGCTTGAAGTACATGTCGTGTGTATATGGACAAATATAGACATGCATATTTTTATATATTTATATTTTTATATACATACACAGGCCGACCGCCAAATCCACGGAGTCCTTTTCCGTGGTTTCAGTTACCCACGGTTTACAGCCCAAATATACTACAGGGGACGTTTACAGAACCAGGGACTGGGGCACTGCTGGGAAGGTAAATTTCCCATTTAAATGAATGTGTTTGCTCCAATCTGCAGTTTCTGTCTTTCGCAGTAGATCTTGGAATGTATCCCCTGTGGTTTGGGGGGGCTATTATAATCCTGACCTCTACTTTGAAAGATAATTTGACGTTGAGGACTAATATTATCTGGATTCTGTAGTACTGCATATGCTACTGGCACAAGCTGTTGGGGGTAACATTGATATAGCCTCGTGCTGTACAGCGACAGGAAAGGAATGTCTCCACATCCTCTGCTGAAAGACAAGATAATTGACATTGCCTGGAAGCCAGGAAGTTGGACTGAAGAATCTACGCACTACCAAGAAATGCAAGTTTTAAGGGGCCAGCAGTCTTGAAGCCAAAGAAAAGTGAATGTGTACAAAGAAAGAAAGAAAGCTAAGAGATGATAAGACCATAGCAATAGGAACAGAAATAAACTATTTGTTCCCTTGAGCCTTTTTTGCCATTCAATAGGATCATGGCTGATGATAGGCAGTTGCATGTGTGACCCTGTATGCAAACTGAGTCGTCCTGAGCAGGAACAATGCTCGCATCCCTGAACTCAAAGCGAAGTCTGAAGGGCTGCAATGGTGTATGCATTATTTTGGAAGTAGCCTGATAAAATGATGAGCCTGCTCATGTGGTGATGCTGACCTATACAAGGGAAGGGTGGAAGAGCAGAAAAGGATGAGTTCTAACGCTTGTGGAATTGCATTGTAAACCTTCCTCCAGTCTTCCTTTTACTCCATGAGATCTAACTTTGCTGACAAATATATTGTCTGACACTTTATCACATGTCTATTAGAAGTCCAAGAACACTTCATCATCTGAATTATCCTTTGTTACACCATCTGTAAACTCAATTATATTCATTAAACACAATATTTCCATGAGAAGTCCATGTTGACTTCTCTTAATTGATCCACATTTTTCAAGTGACAAATAATTTTGTCCTGAATTATCATTTCTAACAGCTTCCTCAGCCCCAGGATTAAACTAGTTAGCCTTTAGATGCTAAGTTTATTCTTACACTCTATTTTAATGAAGTGTAATGCTTAAAACTTTCCTGCCATCTGGTGCCACGTTTTATCGAAGAAGCATTGAAAAACTTTGACAAGACCATCTGCAAACTCTTCCTTTCTTAGCATATTTGGGGGCATTTCATCCAGTCACACTGACTTCTGAACTTTAACTATAGCCAGATTATTCAGAGCCTCCTCTTGATCAATTTTTAAACCTATCCAGTGAGCAGTGAGACAGAAGCAAGTACATACTTCTGTCTTTGTGTCTTATTTTAGGTACTAATCAACCTCACTCCACTTTTTGTCACAATTTTACTATTAACATGCCTACTCAGGCCTTTGAATTGCTGTAATGTTGACTACTGGTTCCTTTGCATGTTTTCTCTCTCACTTGTTTACTCATTTCTCCTCTGAATAATCTGTACTGATTCCAGTTCTCAATTGTTTAATCCATTTGACATCTGTTAGACACACCCTTTTTCTGTTTCATTTTATTCAGCTCTGGATTTATTTGCCTAACCTTACCCACTTGTGGCATATACCTGCATCTGCAGCCTGAATACAGTTCTAATACAGTTTTGCCTGCCAATATTAAGGCTACTTTATTGGGCTAGATCTGCTTGCTCATAGTATAGGTGGCCATTCCCCAATCACTTATTTACTGCTTCTGTCCTTTTAACTATCAGTCATAAACCTTATGATAGTACATTTCCTAAATGTTCCCTACTGACACCTGACCTACCCAATCCAGCTCATTCCCCAGAAAACAGATCCAGTAATACCAGGATATGGAAACATCAATGTTGAAAAGTCTCCTGAAGATATTCTTGAAACTCTTGTCCATTCAGTAACAATATAGGCTTTGATAGGCTACTATCAAGGTAAATGAAACTCTCCACAGGCAGATATGTGGTGGCTGAAATAACTCTACAGTGGTCAAATCCTGTTACCCTTTATTAACTCATGGAGAGTCCTTGACACCAACCCAACTTCCTCAGAGCCAGCTCTCAGAGTGAACAAGAGGTCTGACACTCAGGTTTTTTTTGTTTTTTTTCCTAGTTTTTTAAACATTTTATTAAACAATACAGTTTACAAAAAAATTAACATTAACAGCTGTACACAGAGAAACAGCAATTTACAAGGGAGAGGAGCTGCAAAGCTAGGCCCCAAACCCCACCGTTCAACCAATTTTCAGGAAATGAGGACAAACCTTAAATCCCACTTTCAGTCATCACAAAACAGTAACAAATGCATATAAGACAGTCTAATTACGTAAAACAGTGCATAAAATACAGAATCGCCGGCAAGCCAGCCGTCCCTTCCACCTTCTGGCCACTCTAAGGCAGCCCGCCCCTACGCCTCTTCGGCTCTCGGTCCACCTCATGCCCCTTCCGGTTCTCAGTTCGCCCTGACACACCTTCCGTCCATCTCTAGGACAGCCCGCCCTGTTTCCCCAACCTCCCTAGGGCACGCTTTTTAAAAATTATATTAAACAATACCCCCGTTTACAAAACAGTTCACATTAACAACTGTATACAGAGAAATGGCAATTTTACAAGGGAGACGAACAGCAAAGCTAGGCCCCAAACCCCAACGTTCAACCAGTTTTCAGGGAAATGAGGACAACCTCAAAACTCACTTTCAATCACCACAAAACAGTAACAAATACATCTAAGACAGTCCAATTACATAAAAAATTGTATAAAATACAGACCCCCCCACCAGCAACCGAGCAAGCCAGCCGTCCCTCCCACCTTCTGGCCACTCTAAGGCAGCCCGCCCCTACGCCTCTTTGGCTCTCGGTCCACCTCATGCTCCTTCCTGTTCTCTGTTCGCCCTGACACACCTTCCGGCCACAGCCCGTCCTGCTTCCCCAAGCCTCCTAGGACACTGGTTTATTTTTCTTTCAGGAAGTAGGTTTCCTCTTTTATTTATTTTATTAAACAATACACAGTTTACAAAACAATTAACATTAACAGCTGTACACAGAGAAACAGCAATTGTACAAGGGAGAAGAGCAACAAAGCCAGGCCCCAAATTCCACCGTTCAACAATTTTCAGGGAAATGAGGCCAAACCTCAAATCCCAGTTTCAATCATTACAAAACAGTAACAATGACATTTGTACATCCAAGACAGTCCAATTACATTAAAAAACCGTGCATACAATACAGACCCCCAGCGACCCATCAAGCCACTCTCCCTCCCACCTTCCAGCCACTCTAAGGCAACTAGCCCCTACGCCCCTTCTGGCTCTCGGTCCACCCCATGCCCCTTCCAGTTCTTGGTCCACCCTAGCACCCTAGCCACCTCTAGCACAGCCCACCCTGCTTCTCCACCCCGGACACTCTGGTTTATTTTATTTCTTTTTTTTTACTCTTCCTCCTCAATAAGAGTACATAAACAGAATCAGTCTCCTCTCCTCTTTATTACAGGGAAAAAAAAGCAGAGTCCTTCATTTACATTGATCCAGCTCCCTCAGAGGCAGCTCTCAGGGTGACAGAACCCCTGACACTCCTGGTTTTGTAAAACCCTCACATTACTGCCTAACTGTGGTAGTGCTTACCTTTTCCCCTGCACCCATGTTGTGTGTGTGCAGGTGTGAGGCACAGTGAAAGATACAGGGTGTGTGAATCTTTATTCGATTTCCACCACCAGGAAGAAAGGAAATACCCACGAGTGACACACTTTTTTTTTAATCTACAACAGTGCTAGAGGCCAGAAATAACCCCATAGAGGCCAGTATCCCATCACTAAGTCACCCTTTATTTACACATGAAGAGCTCTGGACATTGACCTAGGTCCCTCAGAGCCAGCTCTCAGAGTGAACAGAAGCCCTGGACACTGCTGTTTATTATTTTTTTTCTTTACCTTTACCCCCACACTACTGTCTAACTGTGGTAGTGCTTATATTTTCCCCAGCACCCATGCAGGTGTGAGACTCAGTTAAAGGCACAAGGGGTACAACTCTTTATTCAATTTCCACCACCAGGAAGAAAGGAAACACCCAGGTGGCCAGCAACACTCTAGTTTGTATCTGACAACCAGGGCTCCCTGATTAGACCAGATTAACAGCCTCAATCAGGGAACATATTTTCTGAGGTCCACCCGGCTGACCTTGTTACAATCACTACAACGCCCCTCCCCCCCCTCCAACTCTGGGGATATAAGCCAGTTCTTGCAGAATCATGGAATTGTATCCAGGTCAACATACAAGGTGACCTTGGCTCCTTTTATAGTCCCTAGGTATTTAATTAGGACTTCACTCAGGCAGATATTTTCTCATTAGAAATATTGAGCTAATCTAGGTGAATCCTTCTCAACCAATTTTGCCCCATCAAGCTTGGGAACTAAACCGGCTGCTTCTCATAAAAGAAACAAAATTGTAACTTCAATCTGTAAAAGTTCCCCAGTACAGGTTCTCAGTCTAGCCATGATCTTGTGTAAACTTAAGGGTTTCAGTCCAGATGAATTTTGTTGAAGACTGGTTCTGTGATCACTGAAACGGCTGCGTTAGTATTGACCTCCATTAGAACCAGGTGACCATTTAACCAGAAATATATTTTGATTGATTCTGATATGGATGTTGCTAAGCAATTTAACTGTTCCAAATCAGATGTGGGTGGACTTTCCAAGGTATGCACTCTCCTGGAAACTGATCTTGAAGTCTCTTACTCAGCTTAGGTTTAGTGGGCCTCTTTTGTTGTCTTGAGTCCACATACTGGCAGCAACTACGATGACTTGTCACCACAAATCCTGAAGAAAATATTAATCGTTTGGCCAAGGCTTTGTTTTGGGGGTTTTGCTGTGGGCTGACCTAGAGTCCCCCTGTTCAGGATATGCCCTAAGTGAGGCTATACAACTACCTTCATTCAAGTGGTGATCCTCAAGCTCAGTCAGACTGGCAAGGGCGTCCACTTCCATCAGAATACCTGGCAACTCAAATGCTGCACTTGCCACATTTTCCAATGATAAAGCCAGTTGTGCCTGTTGGGGTTCAGCTAGTAAGTGCTTTTGCAGGGTTACATCATTAATCCCACTCCTGTCGCCACTGATACAATTCCACAGAGGCTGCTATCCAATTGCCATGTCACCATTTACTTATACCTGTCGAGCTCTGGACACTGATCCAGCTTCCTCCAAGCCAGCTCTCAGAGTGAACAGAATCTCTGACATTTCTGTTTATATCTGTCAGCCCCCAGTCAGGCAATTCCTATTCCAGAAGGTACACCTGACTGACCTTGTTACAATCACGACAGTGACAAGTATTATTGATAGATGTAAAGTGTTTCTCATCTGAGGCTGTTTGGAAGAGAACTTCTATCATAGAGTGATAGAGATGCACAGCACAAAAACAGACCCTTCAGTCCAACTTGTCCATGCCAACCAGATATCCTAAATTAATCAAGTTCCATTTGCAAGCATTTGGCTCAAATCCCTCTCAACCCTTCCTATTTATGTATCCATCCAGATGCCTTTTAAATATTGTAGTTGTACCAGCCTCCACCACTTCCTCTGGCAGCTCCTTCCTTCTATGTACCACACTCTGTGTGAAAAAGTTATGCCTTAGATCTCTTTTAGAACAAAGAACAATACAAAAGAGGAACAGGCCCTTCCGTGTCTGTGCTGACACATTTTGCCCTTCCACATTAAAACTGTCTTCACTCATAGGATCCGTATCTCTCTATTCCCTTCCTGTTCATGTGTTTGTCCAGGTGTTTCTTGAATGCTGCTATTGGGTCTGCTTCCACCAACTCGTCTGGCAGCACATTCCAGGCAGTCAGCACCTTTTGTGTGAAAAACTTGCCTTGCACATCTCAGTTAAACTCCATGCCACCGTTCCCCTTCCCCCCACGCGCCCACACATCCACACACCCCTTGAATCCGTGTCCCCTTGTAACTGACCCCTCCACCCTGGGAAAAAGCCTAATACTTCCCACTCTATCCATGCCATTCACAATCTTATAAATTTGTATCAGATCACCCCTCAACCTCCTGCTTTCCAGTGAAAATAAACCCAGTCAATCCAACCTTGCTACATGGCTAAAATCCCCCATACGAGACAACATCCTGGCAAACCTTTTCTGTACCCTCTCTAAAGCATCCACATCATTCTAGTGTGTGGCATAACTAACATTCTATAAAGCTACAGCATCACTTCCCTAACTTTATACTCAGTGCCCCCTTCCAATGAAGGCAAGTGCACCATAGGCCTTTTTTAACATCTTATCTACCACTGTTGCCACATTCCTGGCATCTGGAACCTGCACACCCAGATCCCTCTGTGTATCAATACTCCAAAGTTTTTTTTCCTTTTTTTGCAGGATGAGGGCATCACTGGTTACGCAGCATTTATGGCCTATCCCTAATCACCCAGAGGGTAGTTGAGAGTCAACCACTTTGTTGTGGGTCTGGAGTCACATATAGTCCAGACCAGGTAAAGACAGCAGTTTCCTTCCCTAAAGGATGTTAGTGAACTAAATAGGTTTTTTGCTGGCAATGTTTTAGTCGTCATTAGATTCTTCATTCCAGCTATTTACTGAATTCAAATTCCACCTTTTGCCATAGTGGGATTTGAACCCAGGTCCCTGTAACATTATCTGGGTCTCTAAATTAACAATCCAGTGATAATACCACTAGGCCATTGCCTCCCCAGTGATTCTGCCAATCACTGAATAATTTCCACCTGTACTTGACCTTCCAAAATGCATCACCTCACATTTGTCTGGATTAAACTCCATCTATCATTTTTCTGCCCATGGCTCCAACTGGTATATATTCTGCTGTATCCTCTGACAATCCTCCTCGTGATCCGCAACTCAACCAATCTTTGTATTGTCCACAATCTTACTAATCAGAACAGCCATGTTTTCCTCCAAATCATTTATATAGACCTCAGCAGAGGTCCCAGCACTGAACCCTATGGAACACCACTAATCACGGCCTCCATTCCAAAAAGCATCCTTCTATCACTGTCCTGTGTCTCCTATGGCTAAGCCAGTTCTATATCCATCTTGCTACCTCACTTCTGATACCATGTGACTTCACCTTTCATTCCAGTGTGCCAAGACGGGCCTTGTCAAAGGCTTGACTGAAGTCCATGTAGACAACATCATCAGTATTTCCTTCATCAATCATCTTCATCACCTCCTCAAAAAACTTGATCAATATAGTGAGGTACAACCTACCCCACACAAAGCCACGCTGTCTATTGCTAATTAGTCCACTTGTTTCTAAATGCGTATAGATCTTGTCCCTGAGAATATTTTCCAATAATTTCCCTACCACCAAAATGAGGCGCACAAACCTTTAATTTCCTGGATTATCCTTGTTGTCCTTCTTAAACAATGGGACAACATTTGCTATTCTCCAGTCCTCTGGGTCCTCCACCTGTGACCAAAGAGGATACAAAATGTTTGTCAATGCTCCACCAAATTGTTTTCTTGCCTCCCTCAATATTCTGGGATAGATCCCATCAGCACCCAAGGACTTGTCTACCTTAATACTTTATAAGGCGCACAATACCTCTTCCTTTTTAAAATCAACTTGGCTCAGAGATTCGAGACTCCCTTCCCTGAGATCATTCTCCACTAATTCCTTCTCTTTGGTGAAAACTGACACAAAGCATTCATGAACATCAGCTACCTCTTCTGGTTCCACACACAGACTCCCTCCTTTGTCATTGAATGGGCCAACTCTTTCCTTGTTTACCTTCTTGTTCTGATATATGTATAAAAAGCCTTGGGATTCTCCTCAATCCTGTGTCTTAATGACTTTTCACGTTAGCATTTTAAATCTTTCCTGTCACCTTAAACCTATGCTTCATGTAATATTTGATGCTGCATGACTTGCATTGTGGGAAGGATAAAAAAAAGGGCCCTTGCATTTGGGTAAATATTTGGGATGATTTTTACTTATGTAACTTAGCACCCTCTTGGTCACCCTCCAAACAGCTCCACCCACCTCTAATTCAGTGTCAAGTGTTCTGTGTAAAAAGAGGCTGGATAGCCTATTGTAGAATAGTCAATCAACCTGATAAGATTGATAAGTCAGTGAAGTAACATCTTTCATAATGAACCTTTTCAAAACAGTCAATTCAGTGTAAAGAAATATTACACAATTACTTGTCTGTGTAGATATCCATACAAGCAAGATCAGACTTAGTGTTTGAGAAAACATGATTTTCAAGGAAAAGGTAATTGAGCTATCAATCCCATGTCTGCCAGAAACACACAATTTGTCATATCACAAAACAGTTAATTTATTTAATATCCTGAAGGAGAACATTAGTATCAGACAAAAACAATGTATTTTCTCTGCTGCTAACATCTTCAAAACCCATCAGATTTTTCAGGAGTTATTTTGCTTTCATAAATCTCTGTTGACTTTGTGTAGAGTATTATTTTCTAATTATCAACTAATTATTATTCTTTATAATAGATTTTAATATTTTCTCAACCACTGACATCAGGCTAAATTGGCCATAGTTCTTTATTTTCTCACCCTTTTTTCTTAAATGTTGGGGTTACATTTGCAACCTTCTAATCTTTAGAAACCATTGCCTAATGAATACAGTTTGAGAGACGGTCACCAATGCATCCATTATCGCATTAGCCATACCTTGCAGCACTACCCTCTGTATGAAAAACTTGCCTCGTAGATTCCTTTTAAATCTTTCCCAGCTCATCTTAAACAAATACCCTCTAATTTTGGACACCAGAACTCCTGGGGAAAGACATTATCTATTCACCTTATCCATGTCCTCATGATTTTATAAAGCTCTGTAAGGTCACCTCTCAGCCTCTGATGCCTCAGGGAAAATAGTCATTCTATTCAGCCTCTCCCTTTGGTTCAAACCCTCTAACCCTTGCAACATCCTTGTAAATCTTTTCTGAACTCTTTCGAGTTTCACAACATCCTTCTGATGGGAAAGAGACCAGAATTGCATGCAGTATTCTAATAATAACCTAACCAATGTCCTGTATAGCTGCAACATGACCTCCCAATCCTATACTCAGTGCACTGACCAATAAAGGCAAACATACCAAATGCCTTATTCATTATTCTATCTACCTGTGTCTCCACCTTCAAGGAACTATGAACCTGCACTCCAACGTCTCTGTGTTCAACAATACTCCCCAGGACCTTACCATTAAGTGGTTAAATCCTGCCCTGGTTTGCTTTTCCAAAATGTAGCACCTCACATTTATCTAAATTAATCTCCATCTGCCACTCCTCAGCCCACTGGGCCATCTGATCAAGGTCCTGTGACTGTCCACTACACCTCCAATTTCAGTGTCATCTGCAAACTTACTAACCATCCAAATCTCATCGAAATCATTTATATAAATGATGCAAAACAGTGGATCCAGCAGCGATCCTTGTGTCACATCACTGGTCACAGGCCTCCAATCTGGAAAGCAACCTTCCACCACCACCATCTGTCTTCCTTTCAGATTCATCTATATTTTTTAAGCATGATGGAATATTGTATCATACAATTATCATTTTTCCTGAAATATTCTTGTACAATAAATTACTAATTAGCTAATTCTCATTGCATCTGCTTTAATGGGTTCTTAACATGATACTCAGGAAAACTGTTGATCATATTTCAAGAGGTTTTCCTCCAATAGTCATTAGATTTTCCCAGTCTAAGTGTAAAGTGATGTAATCCATGAATACTGCATTCCCCTTGCTACATGCACCTTTAATTCTTTGATTTTCAGGAAAAAGGTTTTTACCTTACCACCACAATTTAGTGGCCTTTAAATTGTTCCAAACAGTATTTGCTGCTCTTTTATTCTGACTATTAAAGTAATTACACTTCTTGTTACATTTTGGGGGTTTAAAGCGAAGTGAACCTATATAATCTATTGGTATTGAAGATGTTATTTAAAAGACAAGTCAGCTAACTGTGGAGTGCCAGGGATCAAGCTATTTCAAATAGTCAATGAACTCAATGGAATTCTAAGGAAGCAACACATTGGCATTAAAATGTTAATGCTGTTCCTGTCTCCATTGATGCTGCCAGATCAATTGAATTTCACCAGTACTTTCTCTTTCACATTATAGTTAAAGTTAATTAATTGTTTTATTCTAAGCCTATTATGTTAAGTGACCATATTCATTCAAAAACAGCAGATGTAAGTGTCAGCTATGGTTCGGTTGATAATAGACTCAGCTCTGAGTCATGAGGTTCTAGGTTCAGAAATGCATTTCAGTGCTTGAGCACAAAAATAATTTATGCAGTTGAGGGCATGTGTGTAAGTCACAGGGAATAATTTTCCACATTGTTAATTGATTTCCAAGGAAACAAAATCAGGCTAATACTAGAAACCAAAAGTACCACTGCTGTGTACTCACTGTAATGTCAGAAGTCACACAATGCCAGGTTACAGTCCAACAGGTTTATTTGAAATCACAAGCTTTTGGAGCGCTGTATCTTCATCAGGTGAAGTGACTTCACCTGTCAAAGGAGCAGTGCTCTGAAAGTGTGTGATTTCACATAAAGCTGTTGGAGTGTAACCTGGTGTCATGTGGCTTCTAACTTTTTACACCCCAGTCCAACACTGGCATCTTCCCACCATTGTAACAATGAACCAGGACATTGGGTCTTTGCCTGCATTCATGCTCCCAATGAGCCTTCATTCACCCTATTTCATCTAACACTATTATCTGACCCTCAAGTCCTTTATAATTCATGCATTTGCCCAACATCATCTTACATATTTCTGTATCCATTCTGTTACAAATCACACAACACCAGGTTATAGTTCAACAGGTTTATTTGGAAACACTAGCTTTCGGAGCACTGTTCTTTCATCACGTAGCTGTGGAGTGGTACCATAAGACACAGATTTATAGCATGACTGTGTCATGCGACTGAGATGATATATTGAGCAAACCTAGGTTGCTGTTAAGTCTTTCATCTTTTAGAATGGTTTGCAGCTTTCAGTTCATTAATATGTAAATCGTAGAACTTCTTTTAAGTCACATTCTTGAGATAACATAAGGTTTTATGAAAAAAGGTGACACCTCAACTCAGACAATGCATTAAAGGTGTGAGATAAGAGTCTGTCTATATCCCAATCCTGAGTCAGACTGATTCTATTTACAAAGTAGAATTTATATCATGTTGCATGAATTGACTATCTGCATTGATTGCCTGCAGATTGTGTGCTTTTTGAACAAAATAGAATGCATCTGCAAATATAATTCTGCAAATACAAATTCATCCATAAAATTATATGTGTGTGTGCATGAAAGAGAGAGAGAGAGTGAGTGTGTGCATGTCAGTATAAGTGTGTGTGAGAAAGTGTTTGTTTGCATATGTGCATGCTTGGTAAAGTGTGTGTGTAAAAGGGTGTGTGCATGGATGTGAGTGTGGGGGTGTATGTGTGTGTGTATGAGAGAGAGTGTGTGTAAGAGAGAGGGTCTGCATGAGCATGTGAGTATGTAAGAGTGTGTGTATATGTGCTTGTGTGTGCGTGTGTGAGTGAGAGAGTGTATCGTGTAGTGGGGTCGCATGTAGTGTGACATGAACCCAAGGTCCTGATTGAGGCCATCCTCATGGGTTCCGAACTTAGCTATCAGCCTTTGCTTGGCCACTTTGCATTTTTGCATGTCCCGTAGTCTGCCTTGGAGGATGGTCACCCGAAGATCCAAGGCCTAATGTCCCTGACCGCTGAAGTGCTCCCTGACTGGGAGGGAACACGTCTGTCTGGTGATTGTTGCACTGTGTCCATTCATCCAAGCGTTTGCTTGGCCTATTCAAAGTATCATGCCTCGGAGCATTCTTGTCTGCAACATATGAGATACACAATGTTGGCCGAGTCACATGAGTTCTTGCCGAGTACATGGTGGGTGCTGTCCCCACGTGTAATGGTAGTATCCATGTCGACACTCTGACACATCTTGCAGTGGTTGCCATGACAGGGTTGTATGGTGCTGGTGGTTGATGTTGTCTTGAAGGCTGGGCAGTTTGTTGTGAACAATGGTCTGTTTAAGTTTGGCAGTTGTTTAAAGATGAGAAGTGGTGGTAAATGGAAGATCTTGGTGAAGTGCTCATCTTCATTGATAATGTGTTGCTGGCTGCAAAGAACATGGCGTAGTTTTTCTGTTTACGGGAAGTACTGGACAATGAAGGGTACTCTGTCGGTTGCATCCCATGTCTGTCTCCTGAGGAGGTCATTACAAATTCTCGTGATGGCACATCAGAACTGGTAATTGATGAGTTGAGTATTAAACCCTGTTCTTATGAGATTGTCCTTCAGCACCTTCAGGTGTTCATCATGTTCCTCCTCATCAGAACAGATCCTGTGTATGCGTAGGGGATGGCTGTTTTAATATGTTTAGGGTGGAAGCTAGAGAATGCAGCATTGTGAGGTTATCCATGGGCTTGCAATGATGTGAGGTGCTGAGGTGCCCATCCTTTCTGGAGATGCGTGTGTCCAAGAATGAGACAGATACTAAAGAGTAGCCCACGGTAAGTCTGATGGTGGGATGAAACTTGCTGATGTCACTGTGTAGTTGTTTCAGTGACTCCTCGCTATGGGTCCAGAGGAAGAAAATGTCACCAATATATCTGGTGAATAGTGCTGGAAAGAACTATAGCAGCAAAGAAGTCTTGTTCAAACATGTGCATGAAAATGTTGGCATATTGGGGTGAAAATTTGGTCCCCATGGCTGTTTCATGTCTCTGGATGAAGAACTGGTTGTCAAAGGCGAAAACATTGTGGTCGAGGATGAAATTCTCCATCCAACACCAGCTCCTCCACATCATCTCTGTTATGCCATTCTAACTGCTTTGGGCAAAACATCACCTGATTAATGTTTGTGGTAATAGTTTAAAATAAGGGTGTGCTCAGTTTAGAGCTGAGGAATTTTTTTGTCTGTGTTATCAGAATTTGGAATTTGCTTCTTCAAAAGACAATAGTTTCTTCCAAAGGGGATGAAAAATTATTAGGGGTAAGCAGAAATGTAGAACTGAAATTGAAGTCAGATCAGCCATGAGCTTGTTGAATGGTAGAATGGCTTGATGGACCAAAGCCCCTATTCATGTTCCTTGTTCATCATTTCCTCTGTTCCACATCTATATATTGTTAAAACTGTTGATTTTTGCATCAATCACTTTTACATTCTATTCTGTGACATTTCTACCATTTTTTTCCTATTATTAGTTATAATTCCGGTTAAGTGTTTTTTGACTTCTACTTTGCACTAATGCCATGGAACTAACCAGATGTAAAGGAATCCGTATTGGGTCCTAATACTAATGGATACACCCTAGTTCTTCAATTACCATCCTATCTGTAGATTGTTTGTTTTCTCATTCGCTTGAACCAATTGAAAGAAAACAGGTCTGAAATTTATAACAGCTGTTTGGTAGTAAATAACTTGCATTTACTGAAAAGAGACATATTACTGAAAAGAGACATATTACTGAAAAGAGACATATGGTGTTGAATCTTTTTGTGTTATATGCATCAGATCAAATGCCAGAATTCTAAGTTCCAAATAACAATTCATACAATTGAAGAAAAAGGGTGCTGATTGGTTGGCAATGCTATAGTCAACCAGAGAAAACTTGCCAATTAATCACTAACTCTCAACTCTTGTAGTCTAAATTGTGATAATTTGAAATTTGGCATTTTTTGCATTTGTTACAATGAGTACAAGTAACTTACATTTATTTAGAATTTTTCTTGATCTCAGGATATCCCAAAATACTTTGCAACTAATTACCTTAACATTGTAGTCACTCTTTTAATGTCTTAGACATTTGCATGCAACAAGCTCCCCACAAACAATATGATAAATAAATACAGTAGTGCCTCGACTTACGAACTTAATCCGTTCCGGGACCCGGTTCGCGAACCGAAAAGTTTGCGAACTGCATCAATTTTACCCATTGTTCGGATAGCGTAAGAATGCTTGGACGTAGCAACGAACGCTGTTCATAGCACACGCGCCAAAGATGAACTGAATGAGATCACGTGGGCCCGAGAGCTTTTGCGTTCAACAAGCGCGTAGCAAAGCAGAACAATGAAACCATGTGGTCGCACACAGGCTTTTTGCGTTCATACCTTCGTTCGTACCTTGAATTTCGTATGTACTTTGAAGCAAAATTTTACAGAATCCTGTTCGTAAACCGATTTGTTCGTGAACGGGGTCGTTCGTATGTCGAGGCACTACTGTAATCTGTTTGTGAAGATGTGGACTGAGGGACAATTTCTGGCCAGGATACCAGAAATCCCTGCCCTTCTTTGGAATAGTACAATGGATAGTCTACTGGAGAGAACAGATGGGGTCACATTGAACAGTCCCCTGAAAAGTGGTACCTCGGAAAGTACTGCATTCCTTCAGGTCTACTCTTGAGAGTCAACTTTGACTTTTGTGCTAATTACTAAGTGGTTACTCTTTAAATCATAAAACTCATTATTTCATATCACTTAATTGTACAACTGGATACCCAAACTTATGGACTGTGGATTGATTATGATAGCAAATTTGCAACTGCTTTGTTTATCACTTGCTCACTATTTTCAATTTTTCAGTTTCCTTTGCTGAAGAATAACATTTAAATCAGAGTTTTAATCCTAAAATAACAGTCATTGCTTTAATACAATGAACATACATGTTCCATCATATTTCATTATACATTCACACAATAACAAGTTGTTTGTATTTCTGCTTCAATTTTAAAAGCTAGAATATTGTGACTTACATTCACATTTTCCTTCAAAGACATAGATTGTGAGCAACAGATTTAATTTCTATTATTCTTTCCAATTGTGTGGTATAATTACTGAAAATTAAGCAATTGTTGATAAAGGTAAATACCATTAGTGCTCCCTTCTTTTCACATCATGCTGCACCAGATGGGTGCAATACAAACTTATTGTGACAATTTGGTTTCAATTAATTAAAAATAAACAAATTGCACTCTTTGTCGTTCAAATTGACATCCCACTTGTGGCTTAAACTATTGTTGAGGTATTCATATGAGAATTGGTTCTGTATTGTACATCATTTATATGTCACTCTCCTGTTTCCATTTTAGAGTTTATTTAATATGTTTATTAAAATAAATCTCATAGAAACTGTCTTTTTAGTGATTTTAAACTTTTATGTTCCTTTCAATTATTGGTAGTCTTTCTTCTTTAGACAACAACTAGGCATGCATGTTTAAAATAACTACTGATTATGAAATGCTTTGAGGGGGAATGACAAGGCAGAGTTTAAGTGTCAGGGAGAGGTAGAGAGAAGAATTGTATTTGTGCGGCTATTGCCTGCTGTCCATGAACTTCAAACAATGAACTAACCTTCTTTGGGTCAGATCCTGATGATCAGGGTTTGATGTTTGTGATACTGTTCATCGTGCGGGGAGAATGAGCAGCATGAGCACCGCTCCTATCCTTCTGGTCCAATACCACCTTCTGCCATGTTTCATCTCAAAGAGCGACCTTGTAATCAACAAGGTAACAGAAGCCCTAACATGGTTGCTGCCTGTCTTTGTCCCTGACACTACGGAAGCAGTTTCCACCTCCTTTAAATGGGCACTGATCTTGCTGTCTGGAAAATTAGGCCATTTGGACTTGAACATAGGTAACACTCTCTTGGTTTAGATGCTCCCAAGACCTGGGTTTTGCCTTGTATTTGTCTGTCATGCCATTGAGTTCCTGATGCATCCTCAATTTCCACAACACTAGCCTCTGCATCCAAAGAATCCCAAGCCATGTATTTTCACCACTTACAGTGGGATGCATTTACTTCCATTTGCAAATACTATAAAACTGTGCCTTTTGGTCTGTGACCCTTTTACAAGCAGGAATACTTTCTCCTTATCTACTTAGTTCTGATCCCTTATAATTTTCAAAACTTCAAAATGTCCTCCCAGTCTCCTTTTCTCCAAGGAGAACTGTCTCAACTTCTCCAATGTATCCTCCTAACGGATGTAGCAAGTGAACTTAAGAGTCTGTCAGTTTGAGTTTAGAATTATAAAATACCTTTTCAGTGATACTGAATAGCTGATGCAACTTTGTACCCTGGTATTGGATTTGCTGTGGATTACTGATAAATTAACATGCAGTGTTTCTGAAAAATACTCTGTGGGGCCAACAAGTAACAGCATGAGCACCGCTCCTATCCTTCTGGTCCAATACCACCTTCTGCCATGTTTCATCTCAAAGACCTACCTTGTAATCAAGGAGGTAACAGAAGCCCTAACATGGTTGCTGCCTGTCTTTGCCCCTGACACTACGGAAGCAGTTTCCACCTCCTTTAAATGGGCACTGATCTTTCTGTCTGGAAAATTAGGCCATTTGGACCTGAACATAGGTAACACTCTCTCAGAACTATCAGCTCCAGCCTCTGATCCTACACATCACTGCATTGAAATTTGGGCAGTGTGAATCAGTGGAATTGCAGTGGTCAGAATGAAACTGCTTGGAGCTTGAGTTGCCTTTAGTCAATAGTATATTCCAATTTGGCGACTTCTTCTTTTGGAGCACAACTGAGACATCACAGAGGTAGTGACACCAGGATGCACAAGCACAAGATCCTGAGATGCAACTAATAATATCAACAGTCAAGGAATAAACTGTCATATCACTCCTAGAGTACTTATATTCTTACTTAGGATATAACTACATTCAGAAGGACTTCAAAGTATGGGAATGAAGGGGTAATGCTTTTCAGAACATTTGAGCAGAATGGATGTGGTGCTGCATCTTGAGAGGTCAAAAACAAGGTGATGCATTTTGGAGGTCAAATGAAAGAGGAAAGTACACAGTAACTGGCAGAACCCTTAGGAGCATTGATATACAAAAGGATCTTGGGGTGCAAGTCCATAATTCCCTGAAAATGACAACACAAGTGGATGAGGTGGTAAAGGAAGTGTATGAAATGATCAGATCAGTGAGGGCATTGTGGATAAAAGTTTCTATGTGCAATTGGACTTGCAGCTCAATGTTCTCTTGAGGAAACTAGCTTGTATATGTCACAAAATTCTGGATAATGAGACAATGCATATCATAAACATAACTTGGATGTTTTACTGACCCTGTTGACAGCTACAGTCATTGTCAGAGTCAAGTATCAAAAGTATGTTGTTGTTCTGCTGCAATTACTTTGAACTTGTGTCCTTCCCTTCACAGTGTGTCAATGGAATAATTTTTAGGTTTGTCCAGAAGTGCCTTTGTAGAAGAATTTATAAAACATAGAACATAGAACATTACAGCACAGTACAGGCCCTTCAGCCCTTGATGTTGTGCTAACCTGTCATACCAATCTGAAGCCTATCTAACCTACACGATTCCATATACGTCCATATGCTTGTCCAATGATGACTTAAATGTACTTAAAGTTGGCGAATCTACTGCCGTTACAGGCAAAGCATTCCATACCCTTACTACTCTCTGAGTAAAGAAACTACCTCTGACATCTGTCCTATATCTATCACCCCTCAATTTAAAGCTATGCCCCCTCGTGCTCGCTGTCACCATACTTGGTAAAAGGCTCTCCCTGTCCACCCTATCTAATCCTCT
>NC_057724.1:32981070-33014946 GCF_004010195.1 Chiloscyllium plagiosum | reverse complement strand
GTAACTGGACTCCAGGATGAACATTTCCCATCAACCACCACCCTCTGTCTTCTTTCAGCAAGCCAATTACTGATGCAAACTGCTATATCTCCCACAATCCCATTCCTCCGCATTTTGTACAATAGCCTACTGTGGGGAACCTTATCGAATGCCTTGCTATAATCCATATACACCATATCGACCAGTTCACTCTCATCTACCTGTTTGGTCACCTTCTCAAAGAAATCAATAAGGTTTGTGAGGCACAATCTATCCTTCACAAAACCGTGCTGACTATCCCTAATCAAATTATTATTTTCTAGATGATTATAAATCCAATCTCTTATAACCTTTTCCAACACTTTACCAACAACTGAATTAAGGCTCACTGGTCTATAATTACCAGGGTTGTCTCTACTCCCCTTCTTGAACAGGGGAACCACATTTGCTATCCTCCACTCTTCTGGCACTATTCCTGTAGACAATGACGATTTAAAGATCAATGCCAAAGGCTCGGCAATCTCCTCCCTGGCTTCCCAGAAGATCCAAGGATAAATCCCATCCCGCCCAAGGGACTTATCTATTTTCATACTCTGCAGGATTTCTAATATCTCTTCCTTGTGAACCTCAATCCCACCTAGTCTACTAGCCTGTATCTCAGTAATCTCCTTGAAAACATTGTCATTTTCTAGAGTGAATGCTCTAGAAAAACATTCATTTAGTGCTTCCCCTATCTCCTCTGACTTCACACACAACTTCTTACTACTATCCCTTGATTGGCCCTAATCTTACTCTTGTCATTCTTTTATTCCTTAAATACCTATAGAAAGCCTTAGGGTTTACCCTGATCCTATCTGCCAACAACTTCTCATGTCTTCTCCTGGCTCTTCTGAGCTCTCTCTTTCGGTCTTTCCTGGCTACCTTGTAACCCTCAAGCATCCTAACTGAGCCTTCACATCTCATCCTAACATAACCTTCTTCCTCTTGACCAGAGATTCCAGTTCCTTCGTAAACCATGGCTCCCGCGCTCTACAGCTTCCTCCCTGCCTGACAGGTACATGCTTATCTAGGACACACAGAAGCTTTTCCTTGAATAAGCTCCACATTTCTAATGTGCCTATTCCCTGCAGTTTCCTTCCTCATTCTATGCTTCCTAAATCTTGCCTAATCGCATCGTAATTGCCTTTCCCCCAACTGTTACTCTTGCCCAGTGGTATACACCTAACTCTTTCTATCACTAAAGTCAACATAACAATTGTGATCGCTATCACCAAAGTGCTCATCTACTTCCAAGTCTAACACCTGGCCAGGCTCATTACCCAGTACCAAATCTAATGTGGGTTCGCCCCTTGTTGTCCTGTCTACATACTGTGTCAGGAAGCCCTCCTGCACACACTGGACAAAAAACTGACCCATCTATAGTACTCGTACTATAGTGTTCCCAGTCAATATTTGGAAAGTTGAAGTCACCCATGACAACTACCCTGTCTCTCTCACTCCTATCAAGAATCATATTTGCTCTCCTTTCCTCTACATCTCTGGAACTATTCGGAGGCCTATAGAAAACTCCCAACAGGGTGACCTCTCCTTTCCTGTTTCTAACTTCAGCCCACATTACCTCAGTTGATGAGTCCCCAAACATCCTTTCTGCAACTGTAATACTGTCCTTGACCAACAATACCACATCTCCCCCTCTTTTGCCATCTTCTCTGTTCTTAATGAAACATCTAAATCCTGGAACCTGCAACAACCATTCCTGTCCCTGCTCTAACCATGTC
The DNA here is from genome assembly GCF_004010195.1 of Chiloscyllium plagiosum. NCBI lineage: Eukaryota > Metazoa > Chordata > Chondrichthyes > Orectolobiformes > Hemiscylliidae > Chiloscyllium > Chiloscyllium plagiosum. The sequence goes on along the minus strand of NC_057724.1, from coordinate 33,013,189 downwards.
TCCGAAATGGCCACAACATCGAAGTCCCAGGTACCAACCCATGCTGCAAGTTCACCCACCTTATTCCGGATGCTCCTGGCGTTGAAGTAGACACACTTCAAACCAACTTCTTGCTTGCTGGTGCCATCTTGCGCCCCTGAAACTTGATTTTGGACCTCCCTACTCTCTACCTTTTCTATACTTGAACTACAATTTTGGTTCCCATCCCCCTGCTGGATTAGTTTAAACCCACCCTAATAGCCATACCGACTTCTCCCCTCCCAGGATATTGGTACCCCTCCGGTTCAGATGAAGACTATCCTGCTTGTAGAGGTCCCACCTACTCCAGAAAGAGCCCCAATTATCCAAGAATCCAAAACCTTCCCTCCTGCACCATCCCTGTAGCCACATGTTTGACTCCTCCTCTCGCTATTCCTTGCCTCACTAGCACTTGGCACGGGCAACAAACCTGAGACAACAACTCTGTTTGTCCTAGCTCTAAGCTTCCATCCTAGCTCCCTGAATTTCTGCCTTAAATCTCCATCTCTCTTCCTACCTATGTCATTGGTGCCTATGTGGACTACGACCTGGGACTGCTCCCCCTCCCCCTTAAGGATCCCAAAAACACGATCAGAGACATTACGAACCCTGGCACCTGGGAGGCAACGGACCAACCGTGAGTCTCTCTCATCCCCACAGAACCTCCTATCTGCTCCCCTAACTATGGAGTCCTCAATGACTATTGCTCTGCTCCTCTTCCCCCTTTCCTTCTGAGCAGCAGGGACAGACTCTGTGCCAGAGCCCTGTACCCCACTGCTTTCCCCTAGTAAGTCATCTCCCCCAACGGTATCCAAAACGCTATACTTATTGTTGAGGGGAATGGCCACAGGGAATCCTTGCACTGCCTGCCGGTTCCCTTTCCGTCCCCTGACTGTAACCCATTTGCCTTTTTCTTGTACCTTAGGAGTGACTACCTCCCTGTAACTCCTCTCAATAACCCCCTCTGCCTCCCGAATGATCCGAAGTTCATCCAGCTCCAGCTCCAGTTCCCTAACACAGTTTTCGAGGAGCTGGAGTTGGGTGCACTTCCTGCAGATGTAGTCAGCAGGGACACTGGTGGTGACCCTTCTAGTGTAAAGTTGACCGTTGTGCTTCTTGTATAGGGGATAGGTATAGAGGTAACAATGAATTTTTAACTTAACTAACATTGAAAAACTGATGTTCTATAACTTTGCATTGAAATCTGCCAATGAATTGGTCTATATACTTATCTGTTGGTGGTATGATATGACTCAAGACTGTGTGTCTTGAAGCTTACTGAGATCTTAAACTGATCTACTAAAAATTGATTAAAAAATGGTCAGAATCTTTGTAGTCATCAGTTGAAATACCAGAGAATTTTATTGTGCACAATCCTTCATTTCCGAAAGAGAGAACTTTGACTGCTTGTCTTTTCTTTATTATTTGTTAACTTATGAAGTGAATTGTTTATTCTCTCCTGCATTAGCAGAAGTTCTGACAGAGTGTCATTGGATTGCCTGTGATGTTCAGATGTTTTCCTTCCATCCTTACTCTGCTGCCTTGTGCTTTAAAATAATTGTAAGTCCACTAAGAATCTATGGCATGATGCTTTTATTTTGTGTTGGTTTCTCAACTTGTTTTTTTATTGTTGCAGCTACTTGAAGAGTAGCAGCTTTGGGCCTGTAGGTGCTATTTATGGTTTAAAAATAAGGTTTTGAGCCATCATGCTTTTAAAACCCCCTATTTAGTAGAATCAAAACTGACCATGACATCAGTTTTTTGAAACATTACTGTACATTATGTGAAATGTATTCTCTTCATTACAGTTTCAAATTAATGTGATATTTCTCTCATCTGGAAAAGCAGAGTTGCTGATAATTCAGTCACAATAGATTACACAGTTTTCTGAAGTTGTAACAAAAGAGGATCATCCGTTTGAAGAACTATTTAGTATGAAGCTTTAAATCCTGTCAGTGTGAAAGAAATATTTGACAATCCATAATTTATTTATTTTTATTTTTTCACAGGATGACTGGCTTGGCCAACATTTGTTGCCTATCTATTATTACCCTTGAAGATGGCTAGTAAGCCTCCAATAATGTTTTGTTTGTCCTTGTGCATGTATTTTAAACAAAAATGTTCTGGCATTATGTTTGCGGTGTAAGTAATGAACCTATTATTGCATTAATGACTAATGCTTTTAAATTTGATTTCAATTAGCTTGAAATGTATCAGGAAAAACTGGTATCAACCTGACAATGTGTAAAATTGCCCGTTATGTCCTGCACACAAAAAGGACAAATTCCTTCCCTAAGAACATTGTAGGACACTGCAGAGGTTCAAAAAGATAGGTCACCACCATCTTCTCAACGATAATTAGGGACAGGCAATAAAGGCTGGCCAGCCAGTGATGTCCACATTCCACAAGTGAATAAATAAAAAACAGGGGAAATCCAACCTAGCCATTGCAGCCCCATTAGTTTAATCTTGATCATCAATAAAGTGATCAGTAAAGTACAGTGCTATCAAGCATCATCGACTCAGGAACATCCAATTTGGGTTTCACCAGAGCCACTCAGCTCCTGACTTCAAGAGATCCTTAGTTCAAGCATGGACAAAAGCGCCAAATTCCAAAGATGAGGTGAAAGAGTCAGCTCTTGACACCAAGGCCACATTTTATTGAAGGTATCCTAGTAAAGCTGGAATCGATGGGAATCAAGAGAAAAGCTCTGAGCTGGTTGAAGTCATACCTGGCACACAGGAAGATAGTTGTGATTGTTTGAGCTCATTGGTCAATTGTCTCAGCTCCAGGACCTCTCTGCAGAAGTTCCTCGTAGTAGTATCCTAGGCCCAACTGTTTTCAACTGCTCCATCAATGATCTTCCCTCCATCATAAGGTCAGAAATGAGGATGTTCACTGAGGCTTACAGAATATTCAGGACCATTTATGACTCTTCAGATACTGAAACAGTCCATGATCAAATGCAACAAGACCTGAACAGTATCAAGTCTTGGGCTGACGTGACAAGTAGCATCCACACCACAGAAATGCTAAGCAATGACCATCTCCAATAAAAGATAATCAAATCATCACTCACTGAAATTAAATGATGTTACCATTACTGAATCAGTCACTGTCAACATTTTGGGGTTACCATTGACTCGCCATCTAAATGCAATGGTTATAAGAGCAGGTCAGAGGCAAAGAGTACTTTGACAAGTAACTCACCTACTTACTCTCCAAAGCCTATCCACCATCCACAAGACGCAGTCAGGAGATTGATGGGATACTTGCCACTTGCCTGGATAAGTGCAGTTCCAATAACATTCAAGAAGCTTTATATCAGTTAAGTCAAAGCAAACTGTTTGAATGGCACTGCATCCACCCAATCCGCCACAGCATCACTGATGCTCAGTAGCAGCACGTGTACCATCTCCAAGATGCATTACAGAAATTCGCCAAAGATTGTAAGTCGGCAGCTTCTAAACCCATGATCACTTCCATCTAGAGAGACAAGGGCAGCAGATACAGGGGAACAACAGCATCTGTCAGTTTCCATCTGAGCATATCAATATCCTGACTTGGAATATATCGTTGTTCCTTCACTGTTGCTGTGTAAAAATCCTGGAATTCAACCCGTGACAGCATTGAGGGACTACTTACAGCACATGGACTGCAGCAATTCAAGAAGGCACCTTCTCAAGGGCTATCAAGTAGTGGTAATAAATTTGGCCTAGACAGCATGCCCATGTCCCAGAAATGATTTTCTTTTTTTAAAATGCACAATTAACTGAAACAATAAGAATTAGCAGAGAGAAGTGAAGGAAACAGCACATGTAGATCCGGGAATGCCAATAGATATAAATAACAGTAAAGGAAAAGAAAGCTGCAAAAGGGAAAACAAAAGAAAAAAACTGAGAGGGATTTTAAGAATAACACATTTTTCACAAAAAGTTTAGCTAATCAAATTCTGAGCCCTTTGACCCTTTTTCGAAAATTGAGAACTAAAAACTAAGAAAGGTCTAAGAGAGAAACCAGACCTGTTTGTCCAACATCTGAATTATTGGAATCTGTAGTTGAGGACGTAGTGACTTTGCACTTAATAGAAATTTGAGCTGACAAAGCAAAGTCAGCACATATTTATATTTGATGTCCTAATTGAATCATATGAGAAAGTAACTAAAGTAGTGGATGGGAAAATCTATGGGTGTAGTTTACACTGACTTTCACAAATCATTCAATAAAGTTCACATAAAAGACTATTTGCTTAAGTAAAATTCATGAAATCGGAAGCAAATTATTGACCTGGTTTGGTGTGTCTGTTGGCGATAGAAGACAGTCTGTGGGGCTAATCGGTATGCACTCAAATTGGAATTCTTTAAGGAAGTGACTAGTGGTCTCAGAAAGAACTGTACTGGTACCTTGACTATTTACTGTGTTTATGCATTGTTTAAGTAACATCATTGGCAAACATATATTCAAGTCTGCCAATGGCACAAGGAGCATGCAATTATACTAGAATTTGGATGAAATAGGCCAAAAGTATGGCAGGTGTTTTACAACTCATGAGAGGTCATCTATTTTAAGACAAAAGAAGGATACATATGAGGGTTAATTTAAATATTGTTTGGTAGTACAGAACTTTGGTTTTTCTAAAATTGACATTTTTTGAACCTTCATGAATGGTATTCATCAAGAGAATTTGCAAGAATATCAATTTAAGGGGAAGCCACCATTTCTACAGAATGAATGGAGAAGGTTGATTAGTGTGCAAGTAGATTCTGGTAGAGATGTCCCATGAGGTATGGAACTTATGCTGATTGATAGTTCATTGCCAAGATAAGTTTAAATTTTAAACCAAGCAGATTGAATGTGATTGTCTGTCTGTTTGATACGCTATTGTGAATTTTGCAAGAAGGAGTTGCTGTACAGTTAGTACCTTGCTTGTTGCAAACAGCCAAATAGCCACTTTTTTATACATCTGCCAGTCTTTGTGATGCATGGCATGTACCTGTCATCACACCAGCAATAACATTCATATAACACATTACTCATTTATGTGATTGACAGTATGTCTTTGAGGCTTCATGGCTACATGCAATTAGTTCTGAACACCACATGTTGCTACTGCATAACAGCAGTGTGCAATATTTCTTTTCACCAGTTGCTGGAGTAGACAATTCAGCACCTCAAGCCTGCTCCGCCATTGAATACACAATCAGGGCTGACATCATCTGAACTCAATTCCATTTTCCTGCCACTATTCCCTATAACTCTTCAACCCATTACTCATTTAAAATCTGTCTATCTCCTCCTTTAGATTTATTCAGGAGCCACAGTATCCACTACAGGTTCATGACCCTCTGAGAGAAGTAAATTTCTCATATCTGATTTAAATCTGCTACCCCTTAACTTAAAACCATAACCTCTGGTTCTGGATTGCCCCACATGTTGAACCATCCTCTCTATTCTACTTTGTCATTTTAACATTGCACATACCTCAATTAGATCTCCTCTCATTCTTCTAAACCCCAGACAGTATAGGCCTAAACTGCTCAATCTCACTTTATAAGTTAATCCTTTACCTGTGGAATCAATCTAGGAAGTCTCCTCTGAATTGCTTCCAATTCAACTACATCTCTCCTCGAGTAAGGGGATCTAAGCTGTACACAATACTCAAGCTGCGGTTTCACTAATGCCTTGCACATTTGCAGCAATAATTTCCTACATTTATACTCTATTCTTTTAGCAATAAATGCCATAAAAAACATGTCACTTTATATGAGAATTGGAATGAGTACAGAAATAGGTCATTGGATGACTTCAGAATTAACAGTATTGCAATGAGAAAAGAAATCATTGCTCTGGTTCAGTCTGAATAGGCAAAATGAAACTGGGTGAAAGCAGTCTCATTTACCAAGGAGGATGGTGTGAGCATGTGTGGAAAGGGCTGCAGTCATTTTGAAATGCCAAGAGATTTATTGTATCATTGTCCCAATCACAGATTATTATTTGTGACATTGATAAGGACTGTTTTAGTGCTACAGCTGACGCAGAAATCTGACTTGAGCATTTCAAACATAGAGTTGTATGAAATATGGGAAGAGTAATTGGAGGCAAAGACACATTACAGAATTTTGGGGAAGAATGGGAGGCTGAAGGTAAGGTAATGGCTTGTAAGCTAAGGCTGGCTTATTTGAAGATATGACTGATAGAATTGAAGGGAGGGGATAGCACCTGAGGAGCAGGAACTATTCATATGCACAGCTATTATGAACATAGGAAGCTGGATGGTCAACAATTCAATGGGAATAAGGTCAGGCAGTAGAAAATGGGTCTCATAGACAAGGCGAGCTCAGAGATTGTATGAAGGGAGACTAGCAAGAAACTGGAGAAAGCCTAGGTCATGGAAAGGGAACCTTTTGGGCAAGATTTTTGGGCTAGAGGTAAGTCTGAATGTGGCAGCTGATGGGGATTTACCAGGTTTATTGAAAACAGAAAGTTATATTATCTTTGTATTCTCCTCCTTCTCCCTTACTCACATTTAACCTTCCTGCTTCCCTCCTGTACTCTTTCTCCTATCCCCATCTCTATTCTCATTTTTCTTTACTCCCTCTCCTAGTCACGTCAGAGGCTTTCACAGAAGGAAAACTTATAATAGTAGCAGGTTACAGTGAAATTATAAGAACCACTTAATCTGGCAATTACAATAAACATGACAGCACAATACTAAAATGATAAGATGCAAACAATCAATTATCAGCAATAATCTGTAGAATTTACTGATTAATCTTGATGTGAGACAATTTTATTCTTGTTCCAACAAACAGGTATTACAGTCAAGGCTAGAATTTATTATCCATTCCCAGCTGTCATTGAGAAGGTGACAGAGATCCTTCTTCAACTGTTGCAGAGCTCTCGCAATGCAACATTTGAGGAGGCTGATACCAGAATACTGAAGGAATAGGCATAAATGTTCAAGTCAAAATCATGTGTGACTTAGCGAAGTTGCTTTTCTCTGCTTTTGTTGTCAATCCGGTATTGGAAGTCATGAGTTTGGTGCTGTTGAAAGAGCTTTGCATGTTGCTGCAGTATATCTTGTAGATAGAGAATAACAGAATGTTAGTGGTGTAGTGAGTGGAGGTTAAAGATGGTGGATAAGCTATCCATTAAACAGACTATTTTTGACCTTAATGGTGTTGAGTTTCTTGTGTTTTCTTGCAGCTCGATTCTTCATTTGGCAGTCCTGGAAATCTCAGACCAATAAAAAAGACACAGACAGAAAAGGGTGAGCATCAGTTTGGGTACCTATTGAACCTTGCATTCCCAGAGGGAGTCCCTGGATTCTGGCATCTCCAGGATAAATACAATTTTCAGGTGGAGGCTAGGAGCCAGACATCTTTTTTTTTTGATCAAAAGGCTGATTAAGCTCCTTGACAAACTTATTAATTGACTGATGAGAGCCAGGAGATGATTCTAAAATTGGAAATTTTCAATCTCAAACAGTCTGGTGTACATAAGTGAATAGTTGTTACTTTGAATGGGGAACAACTTTTTTTTGTGTGGAACTAGTTGTATGAGATCAGCTGCAATATTATTTAGCCAATTCTCTGATTGCTAAGGCTTCTGGCCCTCTGACACTTGCCTTCTCTCTGCTATCTGACTGAAGGTGATTCTGCTCCAATGACACCTCCCATCACCTCAGAGGGTTTGGTGTCACTAGTGGGGTGTTGAGCATTGGGTTTCCAAGCCTGATTTGAAAATCAAGCCCTTTTTCTTGTTGCTCCTTTCACAATCTTTGCAGCTAGGGATATATTTCTACATGAAAAAATGCTCCAAATTTAAATAAAAAGCAAAATACTGTGAATGCCAGAGCTCTGAAATAAAAACAATGAGCTGGAGAAACTCAGTATGTCTGACAGCATCTGTGAAGCGAGAAACAGACTATTTAATTAACTTTTATGTTTGGATGGGAAGAGAATGTTGTTGATTACCAGACAAACTTTAAACCAGGAACACCCAATATGCAGGCAGCACAAAGTGACTGAATATTGAATTCAGCTATTGGTTCTCCATTATGAAGGAATCACATTAAATTATCTTTCATTTTGCAATGTTTAATCATCCATAATATCATAAATTTAAATTTTCATTTTTAAAAAGTTAATTCACGCAGTGGGTTTCTGGGACCTTGAAGTTATATATCGCTGAGTGTGATCATCTGGAATCTATTTTAAAATGCTAATTTGTTTAGGATAAATCCACCCTTCACAAAAATTGGTGAAGAATTTGCTCAACTTCTGTATGCTAGAATTTCATTCCATGACTGTAGATCTTGGTTATTGTTTCTTAATATATTGGTCAGCAAGTACTATGTTAGTAAGGCTCAGGTGGTAAAGATGCTATTAGTTTGACTCATTATTCACACAGCCACATTCTCACATCAGATGTAAAGTTGCAAATGCATGCAAGGGTCTGCTTTCTTTGTCACAATGAGAAATAAGCAGTTGCCAAAAAGAACTGAGCAGACTACCAAATTTTGTTGAATGCACTTTGTAGAGATATCCATATTATTAGGAGTGTGAGTGTGTGAAGTCTTGAGCAATGGCTGTGATTAAAATGCATCAGGTAATCTTGGTGTACTGGACATGAGTAAGGCTGACAAACCACATTAAGTTGAGGTGAGTGCAATGCTTCATTTGAGAACATGCCTGGGGATATCATCAAGCATTCTGAACTGGCAAATAAATTGAGCACTAAATGAAAACCTTCAGAAATGAACTGACTATATATTGTAAATCATTTGCTCATTCTTTTTGGAACTTTTGCAAAGACCTTTCCATTTTGACACTATACATAATTGTTATATCTTAGTTTACAAAGATGAGAGACAATAACCATCTGCTACCCTTTTCTGAATCTGGAGAATGGATTAGATTAGATTAGATTACTTACAGTGTGGAAACAGGCCCTTCGGCCCAACAAGTCCACACCGCCCCGCCGAAGCGCAACCCACCCATACCCCTACCTTTACCCTTACCTAACACTACGGGCAATTTAGTATGGCCAATTCACCTGACCTGCACATCTTTGTGACTGTGGGAGGAAACCGGAGCACCCGGAGGAAACCCACACAGATACGGGGAGGACGTGCAAACTCCACACAGTCAGTCGCCTGAGGCGGGAATTGAACCCGGGTCTCTGGCGCCGTGAGGCAGTAGTGCTAACCATTGTGCCACCGTGCCGCCCACTATGCAACAAAAATCAATACAAATTTAATTAGCAGTCCACATCCTTTTTGAAGGCTAAACAAACCTATCCTAATGCTTTTTAAGATAATCTGTTTATCTTTCAACATTCTAACTGTCACAAGTCAATTATCTGTTCCTACTGAAAGCATAAACATTATGAGTGTATCAGTGGACATCAGTGAACAAAACAATTACTCTTTGGTTTAATATTTTAGCAAACAACAAGAGATTTAAGTAACACAGGAAAGGATCCAACTGTATTTTGTCTTTGTTAATGTATATCTGGATAACAACACAGTTATGGATGGTAGTAAAATGTGTGCTATTGAGTGCCTGATAACACATGGGAAAATACAAGGTCAGAGGTTTAGTAACCTTCCAACTCTACTATACATGAGAACTACAATTAACGGCCACACAGTTCTTTGACATGATATCAAATACGATGAATTCCAATTCTTAATTGTACCATGCCTGGAAAGTGGTGTTATTTGATCTGATATTTTCCCACAGAGTAGAAGACTTATTTGACAGATGGATCACTGGATATTATGTTTTACATTTATCAGAAAATTCAACAAATCTTCTGACAGAAATCTAAAAACAGATTACCTGGGATCTGGTGGTGCAGGTGTTTGGGCCTCACAGACAATTCTGCATTTTATTCAAACTCCACCATCACCATTTTATTCTTTGGTAGTCCAACAAAAACTATTTATATTGCAAGATTTAGGCAAAATGGTGGTCATAGAATCCCTACATTGTGGAAATAGGCCCTTTGGCTCAACAAGTCCATACCAACCCTTCGAAGAGTAACCCAACCAGACCCATTCCCCTACTATCCATATTTACCTTGACTAATGCACCTCACCTAACATTCCTAAACAAAATAGGCAATTTAACATTGCTTATGCACATCTTTGTGATTGTGGGAGGAAACTGCAGCACCCGAAGGAAACCCACACTGACATGAGAATAATGTGCAAATTCCTCACAGACAGTTGCCCAAGGTCCCTGGTGTTGTGAAGCAGCAGTGCTAACCACAGGCTAACCAGGCTAACCACATCGTGCCGCCCCACAGTAATATGACTAGACCAGTGATCCAGAAGCCCAATCAAATTCTCTGGGGTCATTAGTTCATTGTTATTATGCCATTGTTCAAAATGGTTGTAAAAATAAGTTCTGCAATTACAGACCAATTACTATAACTTCAGTCATGAGGAAGCTCAGCTCAGTGATTAGAAGCATAAGGAACCAAAAATAAAGTGCTCAGCACCTCCAGCAGTCTGATTTTCTCTGTCATTCTTCAGAAAAAAAGATTTTTGTAACTGTCCTGTGCTATTTTGCCCCTCTTATTGCTTTCCATTTTGGTTCCTATTGATAGAATTGTAATAGAATATTTAAGCATGAATGGGTAGAATGTGCACTGCATATTATTTAAGCCGCACAATGTCACATACACAAAGGGAGTATTTTCTTGCTATTTCATTGACAAGGCCACATGGCAAGATTTCACGCTGCACTTGAAACAATGCAACACTTTTTATAACTTGTCTTTTACATCTTTTCCATTTCCATTACTGGTACATGCATCCACTGTACTGGTGTAATGTGAGAAGCTTTCCAAAATGTCAGCTCACTGAAAATTGCAGCAATTGTAAAAAAAGCTCTCCTTGAGTGATGCTGGTAACTTCTAATCAAACGTGTGCTACTTCAGATACACCCTTATTCTTGCTCTATTGAGCTGCAGATGACATTGGACATAGCACTTGCATCTCCCCCAAACTGCAACCATATTTTGCCTGGCTCTTTGCAATCTGGAAACAGGACCTTAAAATCTTGCCATGAATTAAAAAAAAGATGAATGATTTAAGCTGAAAGAAAAATTCAAACCAAGATAGCAAGTTACATCTATGAAATAGTAAAAGTGTGATAAAGGTTTATAATATCTTATTATCGTTTGGGAATTTGGATTTTAAAATAAAGGTAAGTTAGACGCGTGGACTCAATTTTGTGAAGGTGAATTGTTTTTTTAATGAGTCACAAAGTAATTTGAAATAGTGAACTGAATATTTAAACATTGGAAACAGTGAAATAAGAAATTGAAGAGTTAAGACTGGAGTGACACCTCACTGGGATTGAGTATCTATATAATATGTTGCGAGGAAGAATGTTGAAACCATGTTTCACTGTTTATATTAAGACCTTTCAAAACTATCAAACATCAGTATATAATGTTTTACTTGTTAATTTGTGTACTAACTTGTGTTCTTTTGTTAAAGAATATTGACAACTTTGTGAACGTATGTTCAGTGACTGACCATAAGCATAACCAGCTGCAAAAGTTAAACTTACGATCTGTCAAAACAAATTAAACTAAGGCTTCATTCCTGATGTATCCAGCTTGGCCAATAGTCAGTATTATAGCAGTGAAAAACTTTTAGTGGACAATATTATACTAAAACACCTAGAGTGATTCAAATTTCCTATTTTTGGTATGGCACAGCATGACTATGTAAATATTTGGCTAATACCCAGTTTTGGTTATTGATTTATTGAGTCTGATCACTGTTTTCAATATTTCAATCTTTGTTACAATAACATGGACTTAAGTCCAGCTTTTGATAATACAGTCTATGGTTTAAATATTTTCCTTTTAATTCAGGTTTGCTTTGATGACAATATTTCCTATTTTGCAACTGCAAACCAGTTTATTTTTAGAAATGTTGCTTGAAGAAGTGGGTGAGATGTTGGGAATAAGATTTACATATATATGCAGCTAAAAAAATAGTCAGACCTTGCATTGCTGTCAGACAGTTATTTCTAAATCAGTGAAAATGATTTTTGAAGAGGCAAATGTTCAAAAGGCAATTATCCCAAATCTTGTACTATCACTTGTTGAAAAGAGAATTAGACATTAAATCAAGACTGAACAGTTAAGCATATTTTTTTTAAAAAGCCTCCATTTATTTTGTTATTCAAATTAGGCATGTAGCATACATTTATTCAATGGTGAATGAATATTCCTGTGTCACAATATGATGATCCACTCAAAATTGCAACAAAATTCTAAAATAATTATATTTCATATTAACTAATACCAAACAAACCACTATCATGCCTGTCAAGCAGGATTTGAACAACAGTTTGATTTGCTTTGCCTTCTTTAAATCTAAAATGACTAATATAAATTTATGTTGCCCGTTGAGAGCAGAGGAAATAACGTATTCTAATTATTTTGAGGGCTGGGAAACACAATCAAGTTGAATTCAATATCCTTGACTACAGGAGAAAAAAATCGTCATGCATACCAAGCATTGATCTACGTGGATGTTGAAGCCAAAATGTAATGAGATGTAGAAGCCCCCCTCTGTCTTTCTGTTAGATAAACATGTGGGAGAGGATTGCACATGACGAATCTTCACTTACGTGGGTATTTGAGTATGTCGCTGTCTTTCTATGACTCTCCTCTAAAATGGGAGTATACTGCAGAAGAATGCATGCTATTTGAAAAAAGAGTAATTTGACAGGAAATCAGATTTAAAAAAATCTTCCCTCACTTATTAAGAGGTGCAAACTTATGGTGATTTTAACTTCGGGCTAGTTTTGAATGGTTATGAGGCAGTATAATTTCAAAACTTACCTGTTGCTTTAGAAATCAGCCTCAATATGTTAACTTTCTGAATTTTGTTTATATCATGCCATACAATTTCCTGAAAAAGACCTATTATTTTATAGATAAAACATTTTTAATAGCTGGCTACTGGGTTCTTTTCCTGAGAGATTTTATTGCTCCATAATGTTTACAATGACTGCTTGTTTCGGTCTGATCTCTGATTTACTCACTATAAGGCTTCATGTGTGCCTTTAAGGGTTTTGTGTCTGATGAACTGAGTAGATTCTGCTGATCTCCTGTGATTAAGTTTTATTTTCTCCTCTTAAAATGCATCTGTGTTGCTTTCAGACTTCAATTTCACTTACTATTTGAATGGAATTCTCTCGAGTTGAATTACCTTTTGATTGTAATAATTCTGACATAGACTCATCAGCAATTATAACAATTCTGTCTCTTATGAACTTGGATTTTGAAATCAACGTAGTCACGTTTCTCCACTAAACTGTAGAGATCATGAATGGAATTATATATTGGTTGCCCAGGATACTGAGCTCTCTTGTCAAATCTTGTTCTTTTGGTGTTTTATCTGTTCTGAGGTTAAAGTAATTGCCAAAGGCTTTCAGTGCTTCTTCAAAAATATCTGTCACTCCTTTTAAGCTTGGCGAGCTAACACATCATCAGCTTTATACCTAGTTATGCATAGAAGTATATTAACATGTTCATCTTCTGATTTAATTTCAAACTTAGGAACTATTCTGTATCTTAAGAATTGTTTTTGCAAGATGTCCAACAATATATTCTATTTGGCCCATCTCTAAAATTATAACTTCCTGGCAATATTAGAACAGAATAAAACAGAATAGAATAGTAATAGAATAGAAATTTATTGTGACATGTATTTTACATGAAAAATACAGTGAAAAGTTTTATAAGCCACTCTACCACGGCACTTACATCAATGACAAAAGTCAAATGTAATGACAAAAAAAGTTAAAATTGAGACCAAATTTATTACAGTTCATTTCATGGATCCTGGGCATGGGCAAAGCTAATTTCAGAATGACGGAATACTCTGATGATGCAGTCTGGATGAGACTGCCATTTTGAGATGAGACTGTCATTCTGCGACAAGACCACCATTGGAATACTGAGCTAGAAGCCTCCACTGAAGAAGACTGCCATGTTGGGCTGAGACTGCCACTCCTGGCGGAGATCGCCTACCAGGACACTAGATGATCTGGAAGCCAAAGATGATGAAGAGGTCCACAAAAGGATGAGAACTCTATGCCAGAACAAGACTACCATGTCGGAAAAAGACCATCATGTTGGGTGAATACCATGCTGTGCTGAGACTGTTACTTCTCCACGTTCAGGCATCCAGGCCTGCCTGTGGACCTGATGAAGGGCTTATACTCAAAACATTGACTCTCCTGCTCCTTGAATGGAGTCATAAAGTCCTATAGCATAGAGGCAGGCCGTTTGGTCCAAACTGGTCCATGCTGACCAACATGTCTGTTCACATTAGCCACATTTCCTTCTAATCCTCTCCTATCCATGTATTTGTCCAAATGTTTTCAATGTACCCGCCTCAACCACTTCTGCTGGCAGCTCATTCCATATGCATACCATTGTCTGCATAAAAAGGTTACCCCTCAGGTTGCCTTTTATTCTTTAAACTAATGCCCTCTAGTCCTCTAAATCCCTGACCCTGTGAAAAAGATTGACTGCATTCACCCTACCGATGTCCCTCACAATCTCATATACCTCTATAAGATCCCCCATGAGTCTCCTACACTCCAAAGAAAAAAGTTCCAGCTTGACCAAACTCTCTCTATAACTCAGACCATTGAGACCAGGCAACATCCTTGTAAATTTCTTCTACACTTTCTCCAGTTTAATAACTTCCTTCCTATAATACGTGACCAAAACTGAACACAATACCCTAAGCGTGACCTCACCAACATCCTGTACAACTATAACAAAACTTCCTAACTTCCCAAACACAATGCCCTGACTGATGAAGGCCAGTGTGCCAAAAGCCTTCTTCACTGTCCTGTCTACCTGTGACTCCACTTTCCAAGAACTGTGAACCTGAACTCCAAGGTCCTTCTGTTCCACTACACTCTATAAGACCCCATCATTCACCATGAAACTCCTACCTTGATTTGACTTTCCAAAATGCAAGACGTAACACTTATCTGTATTAAACTCCATTCGCTATTTTTTGGCCCACTTTTCCGGCTGATCAAAGTCCTGTTGCAATTTTTGAGAACTTCCCTCACTGTCCACAATACCATCTATTTTAGTGTCATCAGCAATCTTGCCAATCATGCCTTCCACATTCTCATCCAAATCATTGATATCGATAACAAACAGCAGTGGGTCCAGCACCAATCCTGAGGCACTCTCCTAGTCACAGGCCTTCAGTCCGACATGCATCCTTGCACTATTACCCTCTGCTTCCTACCATTAAGCCAATGTTGTATCCAATTTGCCAGTTTGCCCTGCATTCCACGCGATCTAACCTTCCAGAATATTCTACCATGTGGAACATTATCAAATGCCTTATTAACATCCGTATTAACTATGTCTACCACTCTGCTCTCATCAACCTTGCTGGTCATTTCATCAAAGAATTCTAACAAATTTGTGAGGCATGATCCCCCACTCACAAAGCCATACTGACTTAGCCTAATCAAATGCTGTCGTTCCAAATGCATGTATGTCTTATTCCTCAGAATCTTCTCAAATAACTTACCCACCACAGATGTTAAGCTTCCTGGTCTATAGTTCCCAAGAATTTCTTTGCAGTCTTCTTGAATGCTGCCTCGGGTGCTGCTGTGCTTTCCAATGCCACACTTATTGACCCTGTTTCTCCAGCATCTGCAGCTCACCTTCTCCCAGACCTGGATCCTCAGCCTAGCCTGTGAGTCTGGACTGGGGCAGTCAGCCCATGACCTACTTCTTCCTTGCTAGAAGACCCTGGGCTGCAGTGGAGCCTTGTCCAGCTCACTCTGGTGTTACTGCTGCTGCCACCAGAAGCCTCCTCCTCCTTTACCCATCACTCTCCAGACTTAAAAGAAAAGTAAACAAAGAAAAAGGAAAGAAAGAGAGCTAAAGAATAAGAAGAAAAAACAGAGAAAGAAAGCCGATGGGAGCAGACGAGCCCTGGGTTCAGCCGACCTACTCTGCCACTATCAATATTACTTCTCATGTCATGTCTTTCTATTAAGATTATTTATTTACTTTATTTTAAAGTATTTCATTTTTATAGTGTTGCAGTTCTGCTGCTGTTAATGATTGTATCACATTTCTGCAGCAAAATGGAAAGAATCCTGACCTCAGATAAAATGAAGGATTCCCATATTCTGCAAATAAAATTGAGGATTCACTCTATTTTCACATCTTCTCGAGATAAATCCCACCAATCATCACCATAATGCACAATTCTCAGTTCCTTAATGGATTTGCTGAATGTATCCTTCTGCCTGTGGATATTCTAATCAGGCTTCAGTATGTGACTTGCACGATTTACAGCTTGAAGAACTGTTTCCTGTCTCTATCCATCCTAAGATGGAGCTGTCCTTTTATGTAGCCTCACTCGTCTTTTAACTTTCTTCATCTGTTGGAGCTCATCTGCTTTGGCTTTGCTTATACCCATTTTAGTGCTAATTTTTGTGTTGCAGTGTTCCTCGGGTCTGCAGCCTCATTTTAAATTGCTTTTTTAGGCCTTTGATATCTCTTTACTGTAACTGTGCCTGCTGCCATTGGCTCACTATAAGTGATGTTGGAGATGAACCATAAACACTTCTCTTTGCTTTTCAGCTATATCAGCCTGCATGTGTTTTGTTTTAAGAACAGCCCTTTTTCACCAGGGCTTCCAACTTTACTCAAAGAATACCGACTCATAACTGCTACGACACATCACTAACATCTAATGCAATCTGATAAACTGAAGGATTAATAATCCAGGTCCAGAGAGTTTCAAACACTGCAGCAGGTCTGAAGTGGTTCTGCTATTGACTCTAGATCCTGCTGTATTGAATCTCGCTATGAGGCTTTCCCTTGTCAGGTTTGTGAATGTTCAGATGCTCTTGCTGCTGACTGCCTGCACAAGCAGCCACCTTCAAAGGATTCTTCAGACTTCCATTGCTGTCATTGTCGTTGGAGACAACTGAATGAATTTACACCAATTGCTGCCTTATTGTATGAACAATCATACTGCCATTCATTATTTTGCATATGCTTGCTGTAGCATTGCTCATTACAAGGTAGATTTGCTGCACCATCCTCACTCCAGGTAGAAAGCTACAATGTTTTTGTGTGGTTAGTGAAGTTGGACACTCCAGATTCTGTGTGCTCTTTTTGCTGTTTGTGCTTGGTCTCCACATGCCACTCAGGATGCTCGAAGTGGGTTGAACCTTCACGGATGCTTCTTCTCCAGTTTGTGTATTTTCTCGCAAGCAATTGCCACATGTTGGTCGGGATATTGCATTTATTTAGGGAGGCTTTTAGGTGTCCTTGAATCATTTCCTCTGCCCTCCTAGCAATGAATTACCATTGTGGAGCTTTTTTGGGGAGTCTCTGTCTGCATACATGACCCATGTGGCCTGTCCATTACAGCTAGTCATGTATGATCAGTGGCTCAATATCAGGGATATTAGCCTGGGAGAGGAAACTCACATTGGTTTATCTATCCTGCCGGCGCATTTTCAGGATTTTGCAAAGATAGCACTGTTGATAACTCTCCAGGGATTTGAAGTCTCTGCTGTACGTGGCCCACATTTCCAATGCAGAAAGGAGGATGTGAACCACAGCTACTATGTAGATCACAAGCTTGGTTCTAGATTTGATATCTCAGCCTTAGAGTGCTCTGTTCCTCAGAATGCAGATGGCATTTGTGCATTGGAGTCAAAGTTGCATTTCATTGTCAATGTCTGCCTACACTGATTGGAGGCATCTGAGGTATGGGAGATGATCCGTGTTGTCCAAGGGTCCACCATGGATTTTGACAGTCAGAGCATTAGCATTATGTGGCTGGGGTGGGCTAAAAAACCTCTTATTTTCTAGATGTTTAGTCTGAGACCCATCATTCTCTCATCTGCCTCGGTGATTATGCTACGATATAGCTCAGCCTCTGAGTGTATGTAGAATAGGTGTTGTCTTCATACTGCAGCTCAATGGCCGAAGTTGAGTGGTCTTTGTTCTGGCCTGGAGATGTTGAAGTTTGAACAATTTCCCTATCAATTAACTCCAGTCTGCAGGGAGCCTCATGGAGACAGAGAAGTGCTCTAATGAAATTCTGTGTATGGTCAAATTTGAGGAAGATCTTCCAAAACACTTCACAGCTGACAGTTTTGAAGGCCTGTGTGAGATCAAGTAGGTCATATACAGAGATCAATGTATCCCTCCATTCTTCTTGGCTTTGGCATGCAATATATCCATGATGCTTTTTGATGGTTGAAGCAACATTGAGTCTTGAGGAGGTCCTCCTCAGAAATTGGAAAAAGGTAGTTGAGGAGGATTCTCATGATAAAAGTTTCCATGGCAGACAGTAAGAAAATCCCTGTGCAATTTCCACAGTTGGACCTCTCTCCTTTCTTGAAGATGGTCACAATTACAATGTCTCTGCGATCTTCCAGCATGCTGTCTTACTTCCAGACAAGGATAATGAGGTTGTGGGTTCATGTAAGCTTGCCTCTTTGTTTTACCTTTGTACTTCAGCAGGAATTCCATCTGAGCCAGAGGTCATTGTCTTTCAGCTGTCAGATGGCTTTTTCAGCCTCAGAGCAGATTGGAGATGAACCAAGATGGTGCTGGATAATATTTGTGGGAAGATACTGAGAGCACTTGCACTGAAGATTGCATCTTGATAGAAGAAGTCCTTGAGGTGCCTTCTCTCTCTCTCCAGCAAGCGTTGACTACCTCTCAGTCTTTGATGAGGAGCTCACCAGTTTTTTGCTCTCAGTGGAGTAGGTCATTAGATACTCAGACTGACAATGACTTTGATTGTACTGAAGAAGCTATGCACATTGTGCTAATTGGTGAATTGCTGAGTCTCATGTGCTCTTTCCACTAACCATTTATCTTTAGGTCACAGGCTCTTTATTGCACTTTGCCCTTCAGTTGCTTGTGGACGTGTTTCCTCTCATTCAAGTTTTGTTTTAGCTGACAGTTCAAGAATGCCGTGATTCCTGGTTATTCTTATCGAGCCAGTCTTGGTGTTTCCTGTTTGAAAGACCAAATGTCTCCATGCCAGTGTTGACTATAAAGGGTGGACCGGGCACTGTGGGCAGTCTGCAGCTCTGGCACATTGATTATCCGCAGTTTGATTATAAGGTGCCTCCTAAATAGGTCTTTCTTCTCAGGTCCTTTGAGTCCAGCAACATTGAGTCTCCCGTGGTAGAGATTTTTCTGGAATGCTGGTTTGGGGTCAGATTGATGGAGATGGCAGAGCAGTGGTCGGTACCATTGGAAGACGCCTGTGCATGGATTCTTTTAAGGTGTGGTGGTCGTTGCACACCAACCACTACACAATCTCAGTGGAATGAGATCTCGGTCTAATAGCACAAAAAATCTGAGATGATTGGAGATCAAGTTTGACTCTAGGACAGGAAAACTAACAAACACGTGTCTTCCAAGTCATTACCAATCACTACCATTGTGAAGGCACGCTGCAATGTCTGGGTAGTCGGAGGAGGATCAAGACTACAAGCTGATGTCCTGGCTACTCGTCAGCCCAAACTCCTGCATCAAGTCAAGATGGTGCAGAAGGAACTGGGGGGAGGTTGACCTGCCAGAGTTTGGGGTTGCTGGAGATCTACCTCAAGCTGACCTTGTTTGACCTGACCCTGCAACATCTCTGTGGCGTGACTCAACCCTGCACACCCTCTGCCATCTTGACATGACCCTTCGATAGTGTGCTATCACAGGTTAAAATAATCCACACACATGCACCTCTTCACCAACACCCCAACCATCACCAACATCCCCAACCACTGCACTCCCAACACCCACACCCCACCCCAAACCTAATGAATCCTACTTTCACTGATGTAGTAGATATCGTTACAGAGACTAAGAGGAAGACTGTGATGAATCCTAACTTGTTCTCCCACTACTTTTGTTGGACATCCTCATAGTAGATGATATTTAAGGCAATTCTCAGCATTTACCTTTTCAGATTCTTATGCCTTTTGACAGAAGGTAAGTAACCTAGTCAATTTTAACTGCCCACCCTCCTGCTATCCACTGTGGATCAAAGTCACACTTGCTTTTCATTATTGCTAAATTGACTTGTTTTATTCATTCATGAGATATAAATATTGCTGAGTAGGCCAAGATTTATTGCCCATCCCTAATTGCCCTTGAGAAGGTGGTGGTGAAAATACTTCCTGAAACATTGCAGTCCATAGTAGACTCACAGTGCTGTTAAGAAGGGAGGTCCAGGATTTTGACTCAGTGACCATGAAGACTGGCATACAGTAAAACCCCCATATCCACGGATTTGGTTTCTGCAGTTTACTGCAGCATGAAAATATTACTTGGAACATTTCAGAAATAATTCCAGGGGGCTGCTGGGGAAGTAAATTTCCCATTTAAATGGTTTGCGACTGTGCGTGCTTTCGGGCATCTGCGGTAGGTCTTGGAATGCATCACGGGGGGGGGGGACACCTGTACAATTCAAAGACAGTATGTCTCTTAGAGGGAATTTGGAGGGGCTGACTTTCTAATGGATTAGCTGTCCTTGTCCTTCTGGTTGGTGGAGATTGTTGGCTGGGAAGGAGTTGTTCACAAAGCCACGGGAACTTGTTGGAAGTGCTGCAAATGTACGCCAGTGGTGGGCAGAATGAATGTTGATGATGGTGGATGTTGTGCCATTCAGTGGGCTGCTTTACGCTGAATGATGTTGAGTTTCTTTTGTTTTGTTGGAGCTGGTCTCATCCTGGCAGTTGGAGCTTATTCCATTATATTCCTGACTTGAACCTTGTGTATGGTGGGCGGTGTTTGGGAAATCAGGAAGTGAGTTACGAACTGCAGAAGATGTATTCTCTGATATGCTCCTGTCACAGTGATACGTAGCTAGTCCAGTTCAACTGTACACTTCAAGTGCAAATATTTGGTTGAAACTGTGACTAAAATCCTAGTTCAGATCCCAAATCCAATATTACAGGAGAAACCATTGTAAATAATTGGGGTAATGCACTGACTCAAGTGAACCACAAAACAAAAAGAAACTGATATTATTATAATATTGAGTCAAAAGGCAGAGGACTGATCATTAATGACATCTGAACCTTGAATGCTGGAAAATTGAAACATTTTGTATCTTTTATAATATGCATTGATGGAATTTATGGAATAGTTTAAGGCATTTTAGCTACACTGTTCCTTTTCTTTTGGTTGTCTATTTGAACAGTGATATATTGCAGGTACCACCACTAAATTACATGATTGAAATCAGTCATGTTCAAAACAATTGTACCTTTAAGGTTTCAACTCTTACAAGGTGAGTCCCATAATACTAACTTCTGTCTCAATTGATTCTTTGTGCATAATCATTTTATTTAAGAACAAGATATGAAAAATGTCTGAGGGATTACATGATGAAGTGAACTGCTATGAGGCAAAGATGTTGTAGTTGTTGAAATAAGTAGGGGTTTTTTTTAAAGAACTCGATGGGATATTTGGTGAGAATGACAGAATAGATTCAGTTGATAGATGCTAGGTTTTACAATTGTCATGGAAATCTAATTTATTTTGAAATTGCTATTCACTTTTGTTACATTATATTCACTATGAAATGAATTAATCTTTCTGAAGTATTTCAATCTCTACCAGCTGCCATTCGCTGGTCTTGAATTGCTTGTCATGATAGAAAGTCTCTTGGGAAGTTCTCAGTGAGTTACAAACCTGTAATCCATTTAACAAGTTTTAAATAATGTAGGTTCTAAGAGCACGAGAAGAGAATTGGATTATTTTACTTTAAAGGCAGGAAGAATAAACATGTTGTTTGCTTGATACCATGCATCCAAAGAGTGACATCTCAGAAGGAGAAAACAATCTTCAAATAATTCATTTCACTCCATGTGATATAAAAACATGCTCTGGGATCTAATGGCATTGAAGACTTGTTCTGCAAAAGTAGCCACGTCCCTAACAGTGTTGTGCTGGAAAAGCACAGCACCACGCTCTCGACTCTGATCTTCAGCATCTACAGTCCTTACTTTTGCCTATGTCCGTAACAGAGTTGCTGCAGTACAGTTAGAGTAGTGGCATCTATACATCAATGTATAAAATTGCTCAGTATATCCTGTATACAAAATGTGGTTGGCTGGACAACTGGTTTACAATACGGTGCAACATCAACAATGCAGATTCAATTCCTGCACTCGCAGACATTACCATCAAAGACTCCTTCTCAACCTCTTTCCTCATCTGAAGCACAGCAACCCTCAGGTAAAACCACCACCAGTTGTCTCTCTTTAATGAGAGAGCTGCCTAGTAGGACTATCGTGACTTAACAAAAAGCAGGACAAATCCAATTACTGCATCATCAGGCTAATGCAGGTCATCAGGAGAAAGTGAGGACTACAGATGCTGGAGATCAGAGCTGAAAATGTGTTGCTGGAAAAGTGCAACAGGTCAGGCAGCATCCAAGGAGCAGGAGAATCGACGTTTCAGGCATGAGTCGATCCTCCTGCTCCTTGGATGCTGCCTGACCTGCTGCGCTTTTCCAGCAACACATTTTCAGCTAATGCAGATCATCAGCCAAGTGATAGAAAGTGTCACAGGCAGTGCTATGAAATATACTTTCAAAGCAATAACCTAGTCATTGACACTCAATTGGCCTTCTGCTGGGGTGTTCAGCTCCTGAATTTATTACAGTTTTGGTCAAATTATACTGAAGTTCTGATCATAAGAGATGAAGTGCGAATGAGAGTCCTTGACAACAAGACAACATTTGACTAAGTGCAGCATCAGGGAGTTCTAACAAAGCTAAATTAATGGGAGTCAGGTGTGAAATCTCCACTTTTTAGAGTTATACTAATCACAAGAATATTTTTGTGGTTGGACTCCAATTGTTTCAGCAGCAAGCACCATTACAAATGTTTCTAAGCAAAGTTTCATTGACTCAACCACTTTCAGCTACGTATCAATGATCTTCCTTCCATTGTAAGGTCTGAAGTAGGATGTTCGCTGATGCTTACATAATGTTCAGTACCATCCACATCTCTAAGATAATGAACCAGTCTGTGTCCATGTGCAGCCAGACTCAACTTTAGTTGATACTTCTCATTAACATTTGTGCCACACAAATGTCATGCAATGGTCATTTCCAACAATAAAGATTCTAACTACATCTTCTTGAAACACAATGACATTGAGTGAAAGGAAGAAGACGGCATGAGAAAAGTTGATATGCATCATAGTGAAATGGACACACTGAAATTTGCTTGAAAAGCCTTTGCCATAAACAGGAAAAATTTGCACTGTTTCTCTTACCATGGATACTGCTTGGCTGTTGAGCATTTTCAGACTTTTTCACTATCATTGTGTATTAATATTGCTAGCTGACAGCTGTTATTTAGACATGGGGAACATTAAGGACTACAATAATTATTTGAAACTAATGAAGCATCTTATGTGTGGGCATGTTTCAGATGCTGTTTTCACAAGTTACAACTACTTTAATGCTTTTATCAGATAGATTTTGATAATCTGAATCAAACAAAACAGAGGAGTCCACTCACATTATCAGTACCATGCTGATTTTGGCATTTAGCTGTCTCCATACTGGTTAGTGATCACCATGGAGATTCAGCCCCAGTATACACTGTCTGCTGGAATGGCCTGTGGACCTGCACTCAATGGCCTCAGCCATAGATACTCAATGTTTCACTCACTTGAGAATGTGCTCTGATACTTGATCCTTACTAATCCATGTTTCATTACAAAAGTAAAAGATATATTCAAAAAATGCAAAGTACCCAATTTACTTATCTAATGGAATCAAATTAGCAGATAACATTATGTTCTAGACTGTACTTAACAAAAGTTAGAATGCACTTATTTTAATAAATACTAACTATTGGTAAATAACTATGAGCTATAAACATATGTCTGCTACTTAAAACTCTAGCCACCTTTAAAATGCCTTCAAGCACCTAAATAATAGACAAAAAGTATAGCTGTTACAGTTGAAATAGAAAGTACTGGGGAATCATACAGTTCAATGGCATCAGGTTACAGGCTAAAGTGAGATTTTATTTTTCTTCCCAAACCTTTTTGTTCTCCAAAGTCCTTCCTTCCAGATTATGATTTTGTTTTTGCCAAAGCCAGAGGAGATTTCTATTTTTATTATTCAATTTCATAGGCATTAATTGGAGGCAATAATTTACGACAACCAGTAGGAGATTTCAGGTATTGTTGCTGCAGAGAGATAGAGATTCTCACCCACCTCTTCCAGTCTGGAGACCTTCTGTCTTGTATTGCTCACCCACACAGGCTGTTCCAATGCCGAGGAACTAATCAGGCTGATGACTTTTGACAATTGCACAAATCGATCAGGTACCAGTCATACCTCACTCTACACACACTCTCTGCTGCCTTGTCACCTCTCCCACTACTTGCAAAGCAGCAGTGTAAACACAACTCAACAATGAGTTAGAGTAATTTGATTTTAAAGTGCATCAATTTATTCTAGAGTACTTAGTTTTAAAATCAGTCATTTCCCATTTTAATCCACAATCAAAAATAAAGAGAAAAGCACAAAAGATGTGCCTCCATCAGCATCAATAGCAAGGTAAAAGAGTGAGAGATGCTGATATTGTTCTAGGTTCTGCTTGCTCTCAGGGGAGATGTGATAATGCCAGGAAGTGCTGACAGGAATGATAAGACACACAGAGAATCCCTCAAAATGTCTTCTCTTTCATCTCAACAGGGCCAAGCACCAAACACCAAACAACCTCTCTCAACCTGAGCAATGGAAATCATTAGATGTAGTAGGAAACAGAGGAAGAAAACATACTAAAGGCACATAGGTAGTGTGGGTGAAATATCATTGCAAATAGGTTTTCACCCCTGTAATAATGCATTTAAAAGTCTGCTGCAGTATAATTTTCACTGGTCAAACCTAGTTAAATTATGCCAATGGGAGAGATGAACAGCCTCCTTAAGGATCCTGACAATGAAGCAAGTTGCAATAACCAGGTTTTGCTAATCTCTGACAGCAACCAATTCCTTAACTGCTGATAGTCCAAGATGATAGGGATTTTTGTACTGTGACAAAAGATTGTAAGACCACAATAAATTCAGAAGACCATAAGAATAAAATAAGACCATAGAACTGAGAGCACAAGTAACCATCAAATCTACTCTCCCATTCAATAAAATCATGGCTGATCTGAGAATCCTCAACTCTTCTTTCCTGACTTTTTCCCCATAACCCTTGATTCCCTTCCTCATTCATAGAACATAGAGCATTACAGTGCAGTACAGGGCCTTAGGCCCTTGATGTTGTGCCAACCTGTGAAAACAATCTGAAGCCCATCTAACCTAGGTTATTTCATTATCATCTATATGTTTACCCAATGACCATTTAAATGCCCTTAAGTTGATGAGTCTACTACTATTGCAGGCAGGGCATTCCATGCCCTTACTACTCTGAGTAAAGAACCTACCTCTGACATCTATCCTATATCCATCACCCCTCAATTTAAAGCTATATACCCTCGTGCTAGCTATCACCAGCCAAGGAAAAAGGTTCTCACTGTCCACCCTATCTAATCCACTCATCATCTTGTATGTCTCTATTAAGTCACCTCTGAACCACCTTCTCTCTAACGAAAAAAGCCTCAATTCCCTCAGCCTTTCCTCAAAAGACTTTCCTTTCATACCAGGCAACATCCTGGTAAATCTCCTCTGCACCCTTTCCAATGCTTCCACATCATTCCTACAATGCAGCAAGCAGAACTGTATGCAATACTCCAAGTGCGGTCGCATCAGAGTTTTGTACAGCTGGAGCATGACCTCATGGTTCCGAAACTCAATCCTTCTGCCAATAAAAGTTAACACACCATACACCTTCTTAACAACCCTATCAACCTGGGTAGCAACTTTCAGGGATCTATGTACATGGACACGGAGATCTCTGTGCTTATCCACAATAGCAATAATCTTACCATTAGCTCAGCACTCTGTATTCCTGTTGCTCCTTCCGAAGTGAATCACCTCACACTTTTCTGCATTAAACTCCATTTGCCACCTCTCAGCCCAGCTCTGCAGCTTATCTATGTCCCTCTGTAACCTGCATTATCTTTCGGCACTATCTGCAACTCCACCGACCTCAGTGTTATACACAAATTTACTAACCCATCCTTCTTTGCCCTCATCCAGGTCATTTACAAAAATGACAAACAGTAGTGTCCCCAAAACAGATCCTTGCGGTATACCACTAGGAACTGAACTCCAGAAACTGAACATTTCCCATCAATTACCACCCTCTGAGTTCTTTCAGCTAGCCAATTTCTGATCCAAACCATTAAATCACCCTCAATCCCAAGCCTCTGTATTTTCTGCAAAAACCTTCTGTGGGGAACCTTATCAAATGCTTTACTGAAATCCCTATGCACCACACCAACTGCTATACCCTCATTCTCCTGTTTGGTCACCTTCTCAAAGAACTCAATAAGGTTTGTGAGGCATGACCTACCCTTCACAAAACCGTGTTGACTATCCTTAATCAACTTATTCCTCTCTAAATGATTACAAATTCTATCTGTTATAATCCTTTCCAACACTTTACCCACACCCAAAGCAAGGCTCACTGGTTTATAATTACCAGAGTTGTCCCTATTCCCCTTATTGAACAAGGGGACAACATTTGCTATCCTCCAGTCTTCTGGCACTATTCCTGAAGATAATGATGACATAAAAATCAAAGCCAAAGGCTCTGCAATCTCCTCCCTAGCTACCCAGAGAATCCTAGGATAAATCCCATCCAGCCCAGAGGACTTATCTATTTTCACACTTTCTGGAATTGCTAACACCTCCTCTTTGTGAACCTCAATCTAATCTAGTCTAGTTGCCTGTATCTCAGTATTCTCCTCAACAACATTGTCTTTTTTCTGTGTGAATACTGATGAAAAATATTCATTTAGCACCTCTCCTATCTCCTCGGACTCCACGCACAACTTCCCACTACTGGCCCTAATCTTCCTGTAGTTATTTATTTTATGCTTGACATACCTAGAGAAAGCTTAAGGGATTTTCTTGATCCTACCTGCCAAAAACTTCTCATGTTCCATCCTGGCTCTTCTTAGCTCTCTCTTTAGGTCCTTTCTGGCTAACTTGTAACACTCAAGCACCCTAACCGAGCCTTCATGTCTCATCTTTACATTTGTGGGCGGCACGGTGGCACAGTGGTTAGCACTGCTGCCTCGCAGCGCCAGAGACCCGGGTTCAATTCCCGACTCAGGCGACTGACTGTGTGGAGTTTGCACGTTCTCCCCGTGTCTGCGTGGGTTTCCTCCGGGGGCTCCGGTTTCCTCCCACAGTCCAAAGATGTGCAAGTCAGGTGAATTGGCCATGCTAAATTGCCCGTAGTGTTAGGTAAAGGGGTAAATGTAGGGGTATGGGTGGGTTACGCTTCGGCGGGTCGGTGTGGACTTGTTGGGCCGAAGGGCCTGTTTCCACACTGTAAGTAATCTAATCTAATCTAATAAGCCTCCTTCTTCCTCTTGACAAGAGATTCAATTTCTTTGGTAAACCGTGGCTCAGTTGCTCGACCACTTCCTCCCTGACTGACAGATACATACTTACCTAGGAACAGTAACTGTTCCTTGAACAAGCTCCACATTTCAATTGTATCCATCCCCTGCAGTTTCCTTCCCCATCCTATGCATCTTAAATCCTGCCTAATTGGATCATAATCACCTTTCCCCCAGCTGTAACTTTTGCCCTGCGGTATACACCTAGCTCTTTCCATCACTAAAGTAAACTTAACCAAATTGTAGTCAGTATCACCAGAGTGCTCACCTACCTCCAAATCTAACACTTGGTCCAGTTCATAACCCAGTACGAAATCCAATGTGACTTCTCATCTTGTTAACCTGTGTATGTACTGTGTCAGGAAACCCTCCTGTACACATTGGACAAAAACTGACCCATCTAAAGTACTGGAACTATAGCGTTTCCAGTCAATATTTGCAAACATGAAGTCCCTTATAACAACTACTCTGTTACTTTTGCTCCTATCCCAGAATCATCTTTGCAATCCTTTTCTTTACATCCCTGGAACTTTTTGGAGGCCTAGAGAAAACTCCCAATAGGGTGACCTCTCCTTTCCTGTTTCTAACTTCAGTCCATACTACCTCAGTGGATAGGTCCTCATCAAACGTCCTTTCTGCCACCGTAATACTGTCCTTGACTAACAATGCCATACCTCCCCTTCTTTTACCATCTTCCTTGATCTTACTGAAACATCTAAACCCCGGAACCTGTAACAACCACTCCTTTCCCTGCTCCATCCATATCTCCAAAATAGCCACAACATCAAAGTCCCAGGTACCAACCCATGCTGCAAGTTCACCCACCTTATTCCGGATTCTCCTGGTGTTGAAGTAGATACACTTCAAACCACCTTCCTTCCTGCCGGTACATTCTTGCGACCTTGAAACCTTATTCAAGACCTCACTGCTCTCAACCTCCTGTACAGTTTCCCATCCCGCTGCTAAATTAGTTTAACCCCTCCCAAAGAGGATTAGCAAATATCCCCCCTAGGATATTGATGGTACTCTGGTTCAGGTGTAGACCATTCTGTTTGTAGAGGTCTCATTTACACCAGAATGAGCCCCAATAATCCAGGTATCTGAATCCCTCCCTCCTACACCATCCATGTAGCCATATGTTCAACCGCTCTCTTTCCCTATTCCTCACCTTCTAGCATGTGGCATGGGTGACAAACCAGAGATAACAACTCTGTTTGTTCTAGCTCTAAGACTCCACCCTAGCTCCCTAAATGTATGCCTTACATCCCCATCCCTTTTCCTACCCATGTCTTTGGTGCCCATGTGGACTACAACTTGGGGCTGCTCCCTTCCCCCTTGAGGATCCTGAAAACACAATCTCTGTCTTCAAAATATTTCTATCTCAGTCTTGAACAGATTTAATGGCCTAGCTTCTCTATCCAATGGCAGTGAAGAAAATCACAAATTCACTACCCTCGGACAGAAGAGATTCTTTCTCACCTTTGTCCCAACAGGACAACCTCTGACATTTGAGATTATGCTCTCTGATTCTGGATTTGCCCATAAAGGTGATATAACTTCTCAGCATTTACCCTGTTAGCCCCCAGAAACATCTCATACAATCCAGTAGGCTTGCTTCTCATTCTTCGAAACATCATTGAATATAGGCCCAGAACATTGATAACTGATTCAAGGCATTGCATTTTAATCCAAATAGTGATGAGATTAATCACAATGGGCGCAGGCATTGTCATAAGACATAGTCTGCTCATAATATTTTAAGTACACTCACCTTGTGAGCAAAAGAATTATAATTTAAATTAGAATTCATTCTATTGTCATATATGC
The DNA here is from genome assembly GCF_004010195.1 of Chiloscyllium plagiosum. Classification (NCBI taxonomy): domain Eukaryota; kingdom Metazoa; phylum Chordata; class Chondrichthyes; order Orectolobiformes; family Hemiscylliidae; genus Chiloscyllium; species Chiloscyllium plagiosum. Next base: position 32,983,723 of record NC_057724.1, on the reverse strand, counting down.
TCACATGAGTACAGTGAAAAAGTTTACAAGTCCTCACTTATGGCACAATCATAGCTACAAATGTACCTAGGTACAGATTCTTAAGTACAAATCCTTAGGAAAAAAATAGAAAAATAAAGAAATAAAATGTCCAGGATGGAATCAGTGATGATTCCATGCATCTCTATGTACCAGTTATTGAAGGGAGTGTGCTGCCATTCATGCCTGGGAGATATAAAAATGGGCAGCTTGTATGTCCACTCTCATTCACTGCATGTTGGCCAACCTGAAAAAGCTGTGCAACATCTTGTCTCTTGCTGGTTACAAGCTGTCTACAGGATACTCAAGCATTTTGGAACAACTTAAGAGTCTACAGGTATCCTGAAACAATCCCAATCATGGAAGGTTCAAAATGGTATTCCTCAGGATTTCTCTCAACTTGTTGGATATCATGATAAACCCCATAGCTCAACTATAATATCCTGATGGAATTTTTGAATGTTATCTGATCTTAGCACCATGCAATATTAGTGCACTATCTCCTTTCCTGCTGTTTCTTTCCCTAATGGTTATGTAGAATATGTTATATATTGATGCTTAAGACAATAAGACCATAATAAATAGCAACAAGAGTAAACCATTCAGTCCCTTGACCATGCTTTGTCATTGAATAGGACTGTGGCTGAACTGACATTCTTCACTTCCACTTTCCTGTGTTTCCCCCTATCCTTTGATTCTCCAACTGATTAAAAATCCGTCTATCTCAGCCTTAAATTTACACAAGGATTCTTCTTCCACAGTTCCCAGGAGTTCTAAAGTCTCTGGGAGAAGAAATTCCTCCTTAGCTCAGTCTTAAATTAGCATCCCTTAATTCTGAGACTATGCCTTCTGGTCCTAGACTCTTCCATGAAGGGAAAGGTCCTCTCAGCATTTACCATTGAGCCCCTTAAGAACCTTACATGTTTCAGTAATATCATGTCTCAATCTTCTAAACTCCAATGACTAGAGTCCAAATCTGTTCAGCCTTTGCTTATAAGACAATCCTTCCATACCAGGGACCATCCTAGTGACCCTTCTTCAAAGAGCCTCCAATGAAATGAAGGAAATAAATAAAGGAAATAAAACTAATCAGGACTCTAGATGTGATTTCGCCAGTATCTTGTACAGTTGCAGTGAGACTTTCCTACTCTTATACTCCAAACTCCTTGAAATAAGATCCAACATTCCTTCCTGATTACTGCGGAATCTGCATGTTAGCTTTCTGTGTTACATGTACAAGTACCCCAAGCTCCTTTGTGTTGCAGTTTACAGCAGTTTTTCTCCACTTAAATAATATGTTTTGTTTTTGTTTCCCTTCCAAACTGAACAGCTACATATTTTCCCACATTTTTCTCCTGTTGCCAAATTTTTTCTCACTTACTTACCCTATCAATATCTCTCTACAACATGTTCGTTTTCCTTTCACAACTTGCCATCCACCTAGTTTTGTGTCATCTCCAAGTCATTAAAACACATTGTAAAAAGCTCTGGCCCTGGCACTGATCCCTGTTGAACTCGACTGGTCACAGGTTGCTAACCTGAAAAATAACTCTTTCTCCCCGTTCTCTATTTCCTGGCCATGCGCCAATTCTCTGTTCATGCCAATATATTACCTCCAACACTGTGGGCTCTCAACCTATGATTCACTGTTTTGTGTGGTACCTTGCTGACTGTCTTTTGGAAGTCCAAACACAACACATCTACTGGTTCCCCTCTATCCACTCTGAGATTTCCTCAAAAAACTCAAATAAATTAGCCAAGTTAACTCTGATTGATTAGATTATGATTTTCCAAATGTACTGCTATTATTACCTTAATATTTGATTCCAATACATTTCCAACAATACGTGGTAAACTAATTCTGGATTAGAGTGGTGCTGGAAAAGCACAGCAGTTCAGGCAGCATCAACAGTACCCAACAGTACCCTTCCACCGACACTCTCATTCGTTTGGCTAAAACTGGTCCTCACACTTAACAATTTCTCTTTTGAGTCCTACCACTTCCTCCAGACCAAAGGGGTAGCCATGGGCACCCGTATGGGCCCCAGCTATGCCTGTCTCTTTGTTGGCCACGTAGAACAGTCCATCTTCCGTAGTTACACCCGCACCACTCCCCACCTCTTCCTCCGCTACATTGATGACTGCATTGGCGCCACCTCGTGCTCCAGCGAGGAGGTTGAACAATTCATCAACTTCACCAATGCATTCCACCCTGACCTTAAATTTACCTGGACTGTCTCTGACACCTCCCTCCCCTTCCTGGACCTCTCCATCTCCATTAATGACGTCCGACTTGACAACAATATTTTTTACAAACCCACTGATTCCCACAGTTACGTGGATTATACCTCTTCCCATCCGACCTCCTGCAAAAATGCCATCCCGTATTCCCAATTTCTCCGCCTCTGCCGTATCTGCTCCCAGGAGAACCAGTTCCACCAAAGATCACACCAGATGGCCTCCTTCTTTAGAGACCGCAATTTCCCTTCCCACGTGGTTAAAGATGCCCTCCAATGCATCTAGTCCACATCCCACATCTTTGCCTTCAGACCCCACCCCTCCAACAGTAACAAGGACAGAATGCCCCTGGTGCTCACCTTCCACCCTACCAACCTTCGCATAAACCAAATCATCC